>NC_040889.2:900200-1037700 GCF_900634795.4 Betta splendens | reverse complement strand
TATTCAAAACTACCATGTCATACTGTAATACAGTCAACTTTGATAATCAATAACTTGACTTTGGTGCATAGTTCCAGGCTCAGACCACTTTCCCCTCGTTCTACTAGAAGTGTACTATCACCACACAAAGATTCGTGTATTTTTACTGTATAGTTTAGGATTTATTAGTATTCAAAACTACCAGTTCATACTGTAACTGTATAGGCCATATAGTCAACTTTAATGATCAATAACTTGACTTTGGTGCATAGTTCCAGGCCAAGACCACTTTCCCTTTGTTCTACTAGAAGTCTACTATCACCACACAAAGATTCTTGTATTTTTACTGTATAGTTCAGGAATTATTAGTATTTAAAACTACCATGTCATACTGTAATACAGTCAACTTTGATAATCACTACCTTAACTTTGGTGCATAGTTCCAGGCCCAGACCACTTTCCCCTTGTTCTACTAGAGATGTACTATCACCCCACAAACATCTGTGTATTTTTACTGTATAGTTTTGGATTTATTAGTATTCAAAACTACCATGTCATACTGTAATACAGTCAACTTTGATAATCAATAACTTGACTTTGGTGCATAGTTCCAGGCTCAGACCACTTTCCCCTCGTTCTACTAGAAGTGTACTATCACCACACAAAGATTCGTGTATTTTTACTGTATAGTTTAGGATTTATTAGTATTCAAAACTACCAGTTCATACTGTAACTGTATAGGCCATATAGTCAACTTTAATGATCAATAACTTGACTTTGGTGCATAGTTCCAGGCCAAGACCACTTTCCCTTTGTTCTACTAGAAGTCTACTATCACCACACAAAGATTCTTGTATTTTTACTGTATAGTTCAGGAATTATTAGTATTTAAAACTACCATGTCATACTGTAATACAGTCAACTTTGATAATCACTACCTTAACTTTGGTGCATAGTTCCAGGCCCAGACCACTTTCCCCTTGTTCTACTAGAAGTGTACTACCACCCCACAAAGATCTGTGTATTTTTACTGTATGGTTTAGGATTTTAGTAGTACCATGTTATGCTGTAATGTGGCCCTTACAGTCAAGCACAAAACCAATAAGTACTGCACCACAAACAGTGTAGTATGTAACTTTCTTTTTTATTGTTGTTTTTTATTGTAAGTCTGTATTGTGAAGAGAGAATAATTGCATTAAATCTAATCCTCAATGTTAGGTTATATACATTTTGTATTTACATTTTAGTGTTCAAAACTAAATATTACAATGTGTAAGAACAGAGACGGCAATAACTTTGATAAAACAAACTCCAGACATGGGAAATAGTTTGATCAGAACAAATAACGATTTCATTCAGGTGCTATAAAATGGTCATTCATGTGCCCTTTTACAGATACAGTGTGATGGCTGTTGCAGGTGGTTTCATGCACAGTTCTTACAAATAGATAAAAACACACACACACAAGAAAGCAACAACTGAATACTGGAATTGCTGTCTTTGTAAATAATTCACCAACTATAAAACAGTTACAGGATATATCCTATTTGTCTTATATTTTTGTTCATTTTGGCACAAAACTGTATTTATATGTCCATCCATCTATTTTCAGCCGCTTTTTCTGGGGGCGGGTCACAGGGTCAACAGTCTAAGCAAACTCCAAACTTCCCTCTCTCTGGACACTTCCTCCAGTTCAGCCCAGCCCAGGACCTGTTTGCCTTGGGAGACCCAACCAGGGGCATTTAGCCCCCGACAACATAGCTCCTGGGGTCATTCAGGCACACAAACTCCTCCACCACGTTAATGTATGTTTCACACGTAAATATTCAGTTTTTGACTGTTCCATGACTTTATATTAAACATTAAACATTTAGTTTCAATATTAAAAGTCACACTTTGGAGTCCTAACAGATGGTAATAAAAGGATTTAATGTGTGTGTGTGCTTAGCCTCACTCACAGTTTTTTATATGAAAAGTGACATAATCTGGGCCTGGCATTATGCACTAAAGTCAAGTTATTCATCATCATAGTTGAATATAAAGGGCCAAAGAGTATTACAGTATGACCTGGAAGTTTTGAATACTAATAAATCCTAAACTATACAGTAAAAATACACGAATCTTTGTGTGAAGCTGGTACACCTCTAGTAGAATAAGGGGAAAGTGGTCTGAGCCTGGAACTATGCACCAAAGTCGAATTATTAATCATCAAAGTTGACTGTATTGCAGTATGACATAGTACTTTCAGGTACTGCTAAATCCTAAACTATACAGTAAAAATACATGAATCTTTGTGTGGTGATAGTACATCACTAGTAGAACAAGGGGAAAGTGGTCTTGGCCTGGAACTATGCACCAAAGTCAAGTTATTGATCATTAAAGTTGACTATACGGCCTATACAGTTACAGTATGAACTGGTAGTTTTGAATACTAATAAATCCTAAACTATACAGTAAAAATACACGAATCTTTGTGTGGTGATAGTACACTTCTAGTAGAACAAGGGGAAAGTGGTCTGAGCCTGGAACTATGCACCAAAGTCAAGTTATTGAATATCAAAGTTGACTGTATTACAGTATGCAATGGTAGTTTTGAATACTAATAAATCCAAAACTATACAGTAAAAATACACAGATGTTTGTGGGGTGATAGTACATCTCTAGTAGAACAAGGGGAAAGTGGTCTGAGCCTGGAACTATGCACCAAAGTCAAGTTATTAATTATAAAAGTTTCACAGCATGACGTGGTAGTTTTAAATACTAATAAATGCTTAATTTTACAGTAAAAGTACACAGATCTTTATTAGACGACAGTTTTTCTATATATGCAATATTTTGTTTCGTATTTTTCAATATTTTGAACAGACCAGACGTGTCGCTATGAAAAGAGGAAGTCGCGACGAGCGTGTTTTGTGCTCTGCTGTAAAGCGCGTAATACGGGCGCAAGACGTTTCTGAAGCGCGGCTGGCTGAACGACGGATGAACGAACGACGGCTCACTTGACCGCAGTACGGTCCTTATAAAGTTTACAGTCTTTATTCTGGGCCTGATCACAGACTTCAGGCAGTTATGCTTTTAAAAACCATGCACAGATGATGACTGCTCGATTATCGCGTCAGCGTGCGTCACCGTCACCTGGGCTCCGGCCTCCAGCAGCAGGCGGGCGCAGTGGGGGTGAGCTTGCAGGCAGGCGTCGTGGAGCGGCGTGACGTTATCCACCGTCACCGTGTTGACCGACGCTCCGCTCTCGATCAGCTGCTTCAGCTGCAGGGCTCTGCCGTGGGACGCCGCCTCGTGAAGGGCGGTGCGGTCCGCCCACAAGCCTTACACGTACGAATCAATACGACATATTTGAAAAATATATCTTTTTAGCATTGCTACATTGACTTGCATAGCGTAACACTTAAACAACAAACAGCAGCAACCTTTTTAGATATTAGCCACTTAGCGTTAATAGCTTCCGTAACGTTACTTTTTTAACGTGTGGCATAACGGGATACTAAGTATAAACGGGGCTCATTTATTCCAATATCAACATTATTAGTGTGACTATAATTTACTATAACATCTGACGCGACGCACAGTCCACATAGGACACCAAAGACGTTGGGAAGATAAAATATTCGCAGACCAAATAATAACATTTTGATTTTTGCATGTTAAAAATAAACTGCGCTCACCGATATCGCAAAGGGAGGTGCGACGTGCAGCGGTCACGTCCATGTTTAGCACTTTTGTGCTGAGCCAAGCTAAAGCCGGTTTCCAAACATCAGCGAGAAGCAGTGGAGGATGATGGGAGTCGTAGTTTAAAGGCATACAGCTTCCTCATTCAGAAAATAAATAAATTGACCAGACACCGTTTAGGTTTTTGACAAAGTTGTTTCTTTTTACTTTGCAGTACAGAAATCATTTGAACCCATCACATAGTTCTCAACAGTCGCTCAAAAACACAGAAGGCTCTCCTCAATTCAGTACTACTGCAGTACACATTTGGTCCTTCTTAAGCAGTTTACAGCCAAACCTCACTTCCCATCGACCTGCTGTTAACACTCAGGCTTTCTGTTGCTTTGCATAAAAACATGTAATACATCCCCGCTGGTGTTATATTAAGTCAAGCTGTTGAATCAGGTTCAGGTAGTCTGGAAGCGTGGCTTACAGTATTCTGCCTGGCTGTGCTGACGATTATACGATGTAAGGAGGCAAAACTACACCACAAGTATCCACTTACACCTTCCTAAACCATTTTATTTCACAAAGTTATATGACGATATAAATCAGGGGCACGCATATGAAGAACTCAGCTATTCACATGATTTTATTCAGACAACGCACAAAGCTCTCTTACCCTGACATGAAAAACACCTGCAGATGTAATACCTGTCATGTAGATAACCCCCCCCCACTGTAAGATATTATGAATATTTGTTTGGCATCTTTGGACTAAGTATCATTTTAACATGATGAAGCACAGACTTACTAGGGTATTTACTGAATTATTAGGCATAACCACTGTTTAGTGCAACATCCATCTAAATGTGATATGAAAAGCATAGCTCCGTCCCTGAACCACATCCAACAAAACTATGTCTATATCTCAAACTTTCTCAATGGGCGAACCATGTTCTCCGATAAGCAGACAGCCCATTGTTTGTGTACATTTTTGTTTAGGTTTAATTTATTTTTGTAGGATTTCAATTCTCTGGCAGCGTTGTCTTTGATATGTAGAGTGCCGTGGAAGAGTCTGCCTCTACTCGGCGGCGTCGCCAAAGATGTCCTGCTTCCGGCGCTCCATCTCGGCAAAGTCAAAGTCCGAGCCCGTCATCCTGCGGTAGATGTCCTTGATGTCGTCACAGGTGGTCTCAAAGTGAGTTGTGGCGTCGTACGAGCGGGAGATGAAAATCTAAAAAGGGGAGAAAGTCAAAAGGTTTTGGTCTCGTACAACCAGGGTACTTCTGTAGGTAAGAAGTGATGCTTACTCTATAAAAAAACATGAAAAACAATCAAACAAAAAGAACAGCACAGCCATGTGAACTTTAGCACATGACTTGAGAGCCATGGATCCTACTGTAGGATTGGTGGATGACAGCTCTACCTCTTGAGCCACTGTCACCCCATTACCAATGTTTCACATGCTCTGCTAAACAGCAACTTGTTCCGTTTTGGAAGATGAAGGGAAACAGAGCCCACAGCTGCATCCTGTGCAGGACAATGTGCTGATAACTGTCTCCACTAATGTACGAAGGCAGCACAATAGCACGTTACATAACAGCAACACGTGATAAATTCCTTTGTCATTAAATGTTAACGTGTCGTGATGACAGGAAAATGGGACGGGCGTATAGGATGTATGGAAATATAAATATCTCTATTGCTGTACCTCCAACACTGAAATGCTTAACACCTAAACACAAACACCTTGTGAATTTGTGTAGTGTTAAATGTGAAGGATATTTACCAGAGCAAAATGAGCATTTAATCCAGTTGTTATATCAGCTTCCCATTTAAAGTGTTAGAGTCTAAACAAACTCAGCGGTATGTTGGGCTAAGCTTGTCTTAGCCAACTCACTGTACCTGGCTCTCGGTGCCCAGGTCGGTGGGTGCGTACAGGTCACTGATGCTGACAAACTTCTGCTCAATGGGCTCCAGTAGGTCCAGGGCAGGCTTGATCTCTTTCTCCGGGTCGTTTGTCTCGACTGTGGTGCTGGCAATGGCAATATATTTACCCTGTGCTGCCACGTTGTGAGCAAAGGAGATCATACAAACGTAGATGTCTGCAAAAAGGTACAAGATACATGCTATGACTTGTGGGAAAGTAAAACGGTTATTTATTTCCTATGTTTAATTAGACGTTCAGACAAAATGTATAGTGTTTAGTATGTATTTTCCCAAGTGCTCACCGTGTTTCCTGTTGACTTGATTCTGGGGGATGATGATCTGGCAAGAGTTGATGTCTCCAGTGTTGGCGATGGGGTGACTCAAGACGCAGATGACTCGTATCACCTGACCCACTTTCTGGGAGCGATCCATGATGTAGCTGGGGTCGCAGATCAGCTGCTTGCACCTGGCGATCTATGACAGGTCAACATGTCAGGGCAAGCACTATAATGAATCGAAACACTGGAATACACTCCCACTGCTAAATGTTGTAGGTTTGCTGTTACACAAAATTAAGTTTAATTGTTTAGTTTAATTTGACCATATTAATAAAAGCAGTTTATAGAGACCAAGAACAGGTAACTGATTGGTCAATTTGGTTAATAAACAGTTCATTTCAGCTATAGTCGGTTAATGAACGTGCTGCTGTATTCTCCCACACATTAACCACAGCGAGGAACAATTACACAACCTAGCTAACTCAGCACATGCATCACTAAAATCTGCAAGTTGTGCTTTTTAAAAAGTCACTAAAGACTAAAGCACCAACACTAAATTAGTTACGCTGAGCACCAAAAGTCAAGTGACTACACATCTGACCACACTCCACTGCTTAAACTTATCTTGCTGCTTACCTCTCCCTCAGACTTGACACCCACCACCTTCCCATTCTCTATCACAATCTCCTCAATTGGCTTGTTCAGCATGTATGTGCCTCCATAGATAGCACTCAGCCTGGTTGGGAAACAATTTTAAGATGTTACTGCCCAAAAACTAAAACAAGTATACAAAAAGACATTAAATGGACACATCTTCAAAAAGCCTTAAGTTCCTTCTTGAGTTCCAATGTGCACCTCTATTTACAAGGATTTTTCAAGAAAAACATACGTAAAACAAACAAAAACAATAACTCTGTTGATTCTTTGCTTCAGTGAATATCATCCTGCTCACCTGGCAAATCCCTGTGGCAGTTCTCCCAGGCCGTACAGTGGGTAGAGGTACGGGCTCTTGCCATATCTGGCCAGAGATTCACTGTAAAGCTTTATCCTGTTAATCGTTTCGATGCAAGGTTGATCCAGGTAACTGTTAGACAGTGAGAGGGAGACCATGAACCTCACTAGACACAGCATCAACGGCACTTAAGGTATGGAAAAACGACTGGCTATTAAAAACCACTGACTCATCTGTGCGGTAGAGGGCGAGGGAGTGACCAGTGAAGTCGATGACTTCCTGGCCAAGGCTAAACTTTTGGAAAATTGCCCTCATGGGTGTTTTTTGGGGGTCGACGCCTTCCATGGTTTTCGGGTCATTCTCATCAAAGTTGGCGATGAAGATCAGGAACTTTCTGAAGCGCCGTTTCTCAAACAACCCCATCAAACCTTTAAAAGACACAACGTTCAGACCTTGAGTGGAGGCCAGTAGAAGCCTTGCAACGCAATACAACATGCAACCAAGCAGCCGCATTTAAGTCATGAGAAAATACTCATACTACTCATACACTTTATGCACAAATAAATCAAAGCAAATCCAGTTACTTACTGGAAGCCAAAGCCTCAGTCTCAGTGGAGGGAACTTTATAGATTTTGCCCGCCTTATACACATAGCTCCCCTCAATCACTTTGAAATCCAGGTAGCGAGTCACCTGTGTTATCAGCAGCATGCGGACCAGCTGACCTAAAGGTGGGGAATTAAAGCAAGCACAAACAAAATACTCTAGTACTGACACTTTACAATCTACAGCTGTGCGTGATACTCAGGTGATTGATTTATTCATACCGTTGGCCATGAGGAATTTAGGGATGAGGTCCACATTCCAGTCTCTTCCTTTTCCCATTGACTCAGGAGGTTTGCCAGGAAGACTGAAGCGCTTGTAGAGCTGTCAGGAGAGACGGAGTCACACTTAATTCACAAGCTTCAGGCAGAAATGTTTACTTACACAATGGGGGAACTTCATAAATCAGGACACAGTTGGACTTGTTTCCATCAATCAGCCCCACTTCAGGTAATACTCTTTCACAACAAATGACATTTACCAGAAATCCTTGTGTTTATTTTGTCACACTGTGGAATTCAAGCTTCTTGGTTCTTGAACTTCAACCCAATTTGTCCTAAGCCTAACCAGAGGCCACTTACATCTTCGAGTGGCGTGATGGAAGCACTCTCAGCTCCATAGTAGGAGTTGCGGTCCATGTGCAGGACCTTCTTCCCCTTCACTGACATGATCCCTGATAAAATGCATTCCTGGGGGGAGAAAACAGAAGCGAAATCAGTCCAAGTTCAACAAGAGAGTGCGAAACTAAAAATTCAAGTTTCTGATCTGTTTCTTTTTTAGTCCTGGCCACAGTAGGTCCAGCTGGAACAGAAACAATTGCTATTGTGTTAACGGCAGACTGCCAGACTGATGTGTCATCCGTTTCGTTCAGCAACTTTAGCTTTATGACCAACTGTTGACATTATTTAGATAATTCATTAAAATGTTTAGATAGAACAGTCAATTTAAATTTATTTCAACATTTATTTATAACTGTGTATTGCCTTCCACTTTTTTTATACATACCCTTGTGCTGACACCAGAATAATTGCTTATGGTTGTATGTATTTTTGATGTGGTGGAGTCATACCTCAAACTTAAATAACGCAGTGACTCGACTGGGGCCATGACTAACTGACACCCCAGCACCAGACAGAGTGTATAATTTACCATTTATCCTTTCTTGATTCCCCAAAGTCTGCATTTACTTTGATCTATATATTTGCAAAGACATTTATTTATTACATTCAGGTAAACATAGGACATTAACCTAATGAGCTCCTCAACTCTATAAATTACTTAAATATGACTGTACTTATAAATTAAGTTAAAAGTTTACTTTCATTTGTACCTGTAGTTAACGCCCAGATGTTGGCCAGTCCAAATATGTGTATGATACACCCAATACAAACAAGACTCAGTAAAGCTGGATGACGACAGTTTAAAAAGGGGTTTATTTCTCAGGTTGGGCAAGGATGAGGGACTATTTGCATGTTTGCCACAATTATAATGTCCAGTCACAATGAGCCTCAGTGCAGTTAAAGCGGTGTGTGTGTGTGTATGCGAGAGAACGCAAATTTTATCATAAGTCTGTGCAAATTATAAATAACTTTTACAACTGAGTGACAGCTAGAACTGTCTAGTGGTACATTGTGAAACTCGTTTCACATCTCACATGACTTAAAAAAACCACAACAACAATGTACAGCTTTTACTCTGCAATCCCACATGCTCTTGGCCTGGGGCCAGATAGGTCAGGCTTAAGTGTGTTTTTCTGACTTGAATCTGAAGTCTCTTCCACTGATAAAGTTAAAAGATGTGACAGGAAAAGAGCTTGTTGTGAATCACATTGTTGTTGTTTTTTCAAAGGCATAAAGCTCCATTAACAATCATTAGGTCATACAGGTAATATTAACTGGTACAAGACCTAATAAATGTCATACTCGCACAAGGTCCAGCAGTTCAAAGGAGATGTCTATGTAGTCCAAAAATGTCATGTGACAAGAACACAGCAGCACAGCATTAAAGACACTATCCGTAACTTTACCGCACTAAAAATGTGTAAGTCACAGGAATGTTGTTAATTAAAGGCTTTACAGGTATGTTCGCACCTTTTCACCTTAAGACTTTTTAAATTGTACGTTGAATTATATTTTTCTGTTGCAGTTTATTGTACTGCATTTGTTATTTTACTGCATTCATCTGACAGTTACACAACAGATTAAAGGTTTACATGCAAAACATGTGACAAGCTTATAAAATGCAGGAGGAATGTGCTCGCCTGAGAGGCACTGTCACGGACAATGCCTGAAACCTCTACATTTACAATGTCCATTAAATATGCGATTGAAGTGAGGACAACTAATATAATGGTCCTCTTTTTCCTTTACGACCACTTCTTCCTCTTGATGGCCACAGCTGTATCAGCAGCTACACAATGCTTAATAAAGATTAGAAAAGGCTTACAAGAAAAAGCATTTGACCACTTCATCTAACAATAATTTCATAAATAATCTGCTTTTTAAATGAATTATAAAGCACTCTCTGTAGATAACCACCCGTTAGCAAAGAGTGAGCACATCCATCCACAGCCTATACCCACTGAAAGTCACTTCTCTCGTCTTTAGGCCAAAAGCTTCTTACTTGGGATCACTGACTGCATCATAATGTGGACTAGACTGTTGTGGACAGATGGGGAACCCCAACCTCCCACTTACTTAACTTGTCAAAGATGTTAAGAGGAACATTGACAAAGGCCCCAACTAATCATCTGCACTCTAGATATGAAGGGATTTATGGGTATGACTGTCAGACAGTAAGTTGAAAGAGTTGTTTAAACATTGTCAACAAGCCGATGAAGAGTTTTGTGTAGCTGTAGACATGTTAATGAGCACCATGAAAGGGGAACCTGTCAAATACACAAAAGTGAAGTCATTGATTTGCATTAGGGAACTAAACCCTCACTAAAATACTGTGCAAGGCTACAGTGCTACCAGCTCTCTGGCAACCAGTTTCTTTCTCACTAAGCTCAAGGAGTTCTTAAACTGTACTTTCAGTTCCTCAGTCTTGGTGGAACCACACCCATTGTGAGCTAAAATCAACACACATCATTACCACAGAATTTGAACCAACCCACTGCTTTGGCTTCGTTAGCTTCTGCCTGTACTGATCCTGCAGCAAACAGTTTGTAACTGAATATTTGTCATCAGAAATACAGAAAACTCCACAAATAGACGTAAACGTAGCATTTGCGTTCCAACTGTATAGGAGCACCGGACTAGAAACTTCATTTTGTCACGGGATTTCCACGACATGCCTCAGCAACGCAGGCTTTTGCAGCGAGGCCTGTAAAGCAGTACAATTTAGTCGATGAGGCTATTCTCATGGTTAATGCTGACAACGTTCCTCTCAGGGTAAACAAACCCCGTGTATACATATACGGAACAGATCTGCCCTGCCACCTCACGTTATACGGGATCCACTGTAGTTTCACTAACTAAAAACGAAAAAAGGTTGAATCCACGTCTAGTTAGACGTGAAGTTTCAAACTAGCAGATTAATTCAGGCAGGTTCTTTTTTAACGCCCCATGACTAAAATATGTGCTAAGATGAACTAGTTAGCTTCGTTTGTTCTGGTTATTAGCTTCGCTCAGGTTTAGACCGTGTAGCCTGCCTGTTGACTGCGGAAACTTGAGAGCCATTGGGAGAGTTTACTGCCTTGCTTTTCTACGCCTGTGTGGAATCTGGCTGTCTTTGTTCAAATTACACCCAGACGGAAATAAGTCAGCAGCCGACACTGCGCTAAAAAGCCCACTCAACGATTCCGAGACGTCCCTTTTTTCTATCGTTAGCAGGCTAATTGGTTAGCTTAATTTACGAGCGACCTTATTCATCCGCTTTACAATCTCACCTCGCGTGAGACAAAAACTGCCCGAATTGGCGATTATATAACGATGATTCGAAGACACGTGAAAATCATCATCCACAGCAACGGTTTAGCTCGTTTGGTGGTTTCTTTTAACTAGTAAGCTAACCCTTACACTGTTAGCTAAGCTAGCTACTTAGCGCTAGCTAGCCCCGCTGATTAGGCCCAGTTAGACCAAAGCCAAGCTGTCAAGCGCTAACTGCGTTGTTAACAGGTTGCAAAATCGTTTCCACGCCGCGAGCCGCGTCACTCGTATCTTTCTCACCGTGAGACCGGTGCCCAGGACGATAACGTCGTATTCTTCATTCATTTTCCCAAGTCTTTACTCCTCAGTTCCTGAATATCGGGGAAAGAAAATGGAGATCTGCGGGGCTGGAAGTGAGAAGGGGTTTGTGGTTCAGCGTCAGGCGACTTAGGGGTGGGGTTTCTGAGCTGTCAATCACTCGGAAAAAGCGGCGCAAACTGCCTGATTGACAAGTAATAGTAGTAGTAATACTAAGTAGATGTAGTTATAATGAATATTTTTGACTACAGTTACTGAACATTCTGTTAACAGCTACCCTGTCAACATATTGTTATTGTTCACAGAAATTAAATTATTTTAAAGCATATACACACACAACAAGAAGCAGTTTGGCTCATTGTCTCATTGTCAGAACCAGTGATCCAGTGGATTGTGGCAAGTATCAAAACATAATAAACGGAAATCTATAGAAATACTAATATTATTAGGTGTCAATATTTATTTAATACATCTGTATGCAGAGTATTTAAATAACCACATCAGTCAAAAGAGCTGCCAGGGGCGTCGGCAAACAATATTGTCCAGGTGAAGCCTGGGCCTTTGGTTTTTCACAATAATTAACACATTCTACACGGTCTAATCTGACGAGGTATCTGATAGGCCACATTTAAACACTTGCAGCACATCTGGTTTCTTTGCAAGCTGCTGTGCTGTAGTGCCCGATGCATCTTCTGAGTCTTCGAGTCCGAGCTGCAGAAGCACCTTGGCTGCTTCCTTGTGCTGCCCAATGCAAGCCATGTGGAGAGCTGAAAATGCAGGGAATATTAACACACTGTTTTTTTCATCTGGCTGACAAGGCATGTATGAGTCAGATGTATACGTATATGTGCTGTAGCTCTGGGATATAGTTAGGCAACTACCAAAGAGGTTTGACGCACCCCTGGTTTGTGTCTGTGTCATCAGAGGCATGCAGATGAGTGCTCTAGCTCAAAACTGGGTTTATTCACACAGTGCAGTAACACAATTCTGGAAGAATACATTCTGGGGACACCAAAAGAGGAGGTATTTGCTTACCAGTCCTTCCTTTTCTATCCCTAATGTGAAGATTTGCTCCCAAGTCTAGCAGTGATTTTATAGTGGATGTGTGGCCCTCCTGGAAAGAGAGAGTAAATTTCAATAGTATAATTGGATTTGTGCCGTCTACCTCTTTTTTTAGATGATTTAGATGATAGATTTAGAGGGTGGTCTTTAAACATACACGGTGTTGAAGGTTGATAGTAAATATAAATAATCTAAGCTTCAGTACATTACTGACAAATATATATATATATATATATATATATATATATATATATATATAGCTCACTGGATTTGTATACGGGTGGTCCCCGGTCCGAATCCCCGTTAGGGCAAATAAGCATCCAGTGTGGGTCCTTGGGCAAGACCCTTCAAGCTACCGCCTACCTCATATCATGAGAGACAATGAACCACATGAGATACCGGCTCAGACGTCGCCCGGTCTAACAAGGTCTGCGTCAGGTGTTGGGGAACCAGAGCACCTTGACGAGAAATGGGCTACTGGAACAAGAAAGAAATGGCTAAGATGCGAGAACAGAGAACTGTTGGAATGCTACTACTCAAGTAACCCTAGTCAGAGGGGTTACATGAATAGAATGTGTGGCGAATGGGAACGGAGAAACCCACATTCAAGACTGACTGCGAAGCAACTAGTAGCTCAGTGTTCCAACATCCACAAACGGCAACTGCTATCACAACTTGAGATTGAAGAGATACAACACAAATGCTACGGCAAGGGGGAGCCAGGACGCCAGGTCAGAGGGGAGGTTTCACCATCTCCCCAACCGGAAATTGGGTACGAAGCCCCAATAAGCACAGATACGCTGAGCGAGGCAGCGACTGACCTGAAAGATAAGATCATGGCGAGATTAAACAGGCAACCCCGAACCCCACTACAACGGCTAAGTGAAGTACCATCAGAAAGTCTCATGGAAGATGTGAATGCAGCATTGAGAGTGATCCCTACCACAACAATCACAGAAACCAATGAGCTGATATACGCTTCAGCATCAGTGATCCTAGAGGTGCTTGGTTATAAGAGCAACCATGGGAGCCATGAGAAACAATACCCACCATGGAAACGAAGGTTGGAGGCAAAAATCAAGGCAGCTCGGAGGGAAGTGAGCCAAATGACAGAGGCCCAGAGAGGTGCAATGAAAAGACCGATGCCCAAGAGGTACAGCCAGATGCCCATACCTGAAGCACTCGAAACTGCCAAGCAAAGGCTACAAGCCTTGGCCAGCCGCCTAAAGAGATACACCAGAGATAACGAAGCCAGACGAATAAACCGGCTGTTCGCAACACAACCTGCGAAAGTGTACTCTCAATGGCAGGGTAATAACAGCAGAGCAGACCCACCAAGGCTGGAAACTGAACAGTACTGGAAAGGGATATGGGAGAGGGAGGCATCACACAACAGTAATGCACTGTGGCTGGTGGATCTGAGGGAAGACCACAGCAACCTCCCTGAACAGTATCCAGGGACAGTGGCAGACATCCAACAAAGAGTCTCAGGTATGAAAAACTGGACAGCACCTGGCCCTGACATGATCCACACCTACTGGCTAAAGAAGCTCACTGCAACCCATGAGCGCCTGGCAGCACAAATGAACCAGCTGCTAAGGGTTCGGACTCACCCTGAATGGCTAACCGAAGGGCGAACGATCCTGATAATGAAGGATCCCTCAAAGGGTACAGTCCCATCCAACTACCGGCCAATAACCTGTCTCTCCACAACATGGAAGCTCATGTCAGGCATCATCGCAGCTAAGATAAGTGGGCACATGAGTCAATACATGAGCGAAGCACAGAAGGGCATTGGTAAGGATACCAGAGGAGCCAAACACCAACTCCTGGTAGACAGAACAGTCGCCCCCGACTGCAGAGTGCAACACACCAACCTGTGCACAGCCTGGATCGACGACAAGAAAGCCTATGACTCAATGCCACACACATGGATCACCGAATGCTTGGAGCTGTACAACATCAACAGAACTCTAAGGGCCTTCATTGCAAACTCGATGAGGTTGTGGAGAACCACCCTTGAAGCCAATGGGAAGCCACTTGCCCAAGTATCCATCAAATGTGGCATATACCAAGGAGATGCACTGTCCCCACTGCTGTTCTGCATAGGTCTGAACCCCCTCAGCCAAATAATAAACAAGACTGGCTATGGATACCGACTCCGGAACGGGGCCACCATAAGTCACCTCCTCTACATGGATGACATCAAGCTGTACGCCAAGAGTGAGCGAGACATCGACTCGCTGATCCACACCACCAGGATCTACAGCTCGGACATCGGGATGTCATTCGGACTCGAGAAATGTGGGAGGATGGTGACAAAGAGAGGCAAGGTAATCCACACAGAAGGGGTCTCACTCCCAGAAGGAACAATAGCAGACATTGAGGACAATTACAAGTACCTTGGAATACCACAGGCAAACGGCAACCTTGAACAGGCAACAAGGAATGTGGCAACAGCCAAATACCTCCAACGAGTAAGGCAAGTCCTAAGAAGCCAGCTCAATGGCAAGAACAAATCCCGGGCAATAAACAGCTACGCTCTGCCAGTGATCAGATACCCTGCGGGAATAATAAGGTGGCCAAAGGAAGAGATACAGACCACAGATGTTAAGACACGAAAGCTCCTCACCATGCATGGAGGGTTCCAGCACCCTGAGACTGTACGCTAGCCGCAAGGAAGGAGGCCGAGGACTAGTGAGCGTGAGAGCCACTATCCAGGATGAAACATCCAAGATCCATAAGTACATCAAGGATAAGGCCCCGACAGATGACGTGCTGAGTGAATGTCTCAGGCAGTGGGGAACAGAGGATGAGATGCTGGAAGAGGAACCATCATGGGAGGACAAGCCCTTGCACGGGATGTACCACCAGAACATAACTGAAGTGGCTGATCTCAACAAATCCTACCAATGGCTTGAAAGGGCTGGGCTGAAGGACAGCACAGAGGCACTCATCCTGGCTGCACAGGAGCAGGCCCTGAGCACCAGAGCCATAGAGGCCCAGATCTACCTCATATATATATATATATATATATATATATATATATATATATATATATATATATATATATATATATATATATGGGAAAGGGAGGCATCACACAACAGTGATGCACAGTGGCTGGTGGATCTGAGGGAAGACCACAGCAACCTCCCTGAACAGAATCCAGTGACTATCACAGTGGCAGACATCCAACATAGAGTCTTAGGTATGAAAAACTGGACAGCACCTGGCCCTGACATGATCCACACCTACTGGCTAAAGAAGCTCACTGCAATCCATGAGCGCCTGGCAGCACAAATGAACCAGCTGCTAAGGGATGGGACTCACCCTGAATGGCTAACCGAAGGGCGAACGATCCTGATAATGAAGGATCCCTCAAAGGGCACAGTCCCATCCAACTACCGGCCAATAACCTGTCTCTCCACAACATGGAAGCTCATGTCAGGCATCATCGCAGCTAAGATAAGTGGGCACATGAGTCAATACATGAGCGAAGCACAGAAGGGCATTGGTAAGGATACCAGAGGAGCCAAACACCAACTCCTGGTAGACAGAACAGTCGCCCAAGACTGCAGAATGCGACACACCAACCTGTGCACAGCCTGGATCGACTACAAGAAAGCCTATGACTCAATGCCACACACATGGATCACTGAATGCTTGGAGCTGTACAACATCAACAGAACTCTAAGGGCCTTCATTGCAAACTCGATGAGATTGTGGAGAACCACCCTTGAAGCCAATGGGAAGCCACTTGCCCAAGTATCCATCAAATGTGGCATATACCAAGGAGATGCACTGTCCCCACTGCTGTTCTGCATAGGTCTGAACCCCCTCAGCCAAATAATAAACAAGACTGGCTATGGATACCGACTCCGGAACGGGGCCACCATAAGTCACCTCCTCTACATGGATGACATCAAGCTGTACGCCAAGAGTGAGCGCGACATCGACTCGCTGATCCACACCACCAGGATCTACAGCTCGGACATCGGGATGTCATTCGGGCTCGAGAAATGTGGGAGGATGGTGACAAAGAGAGGCAAGGTAATCCACACAGAAGGGGTCTCACTCCCAGAAGGAACAATAGCAGACATTGAGGACAATTACAAGTACCTTGGAATACCACAGGCAAACGGCAACCTTGAACAGGCAACAAGGAATGCGGCAACAGCCAAATACCTCCAACGAGTAAGGCAAGTCCTAAGAAGCCAGCTCAATGGCAAGAACAAATCCCGGGCAATAAACAGCTACGCTCTGCCAGTGATCAGATACTCTGCGGGAATAATAAGGTGGCCAAAGGAAGAGATACAGACCACAGATGTTAAGACACGAAAGCTCCTCACCATGCATGGAGGGTTCCACCCCAAATCCAGCACCCTGAGACTGTACGCTAGCCGCAAGGAAGGAGGCCGAGGACTAGTGAGCGTGAGAGCCACTATCCAGGATGAAACATCCAAGATCCATAAGTACATCAAGGATAAGGCCCCGACAGATGACGTGCTGAGTGAATGTCTCAGGCAGTGGAGAACAGAGGATGAGATGCTGGAAGAGGGACCATCATGGGAGGACAAGCCCTTGCACGGGATGTACCACCGGAACATAACTGAAGTGGCTGATCTCAACAAATCCTACCAATGGCTTGAAAGGGCTGGGCTGAAGGACAGCACAGAGGCACTCATCCTGGCCGCACAGGAGCAGGCCCTGAGCACCAGAGCCATAGAGGCCCAGATCTACCACACCAGACAAGACCCAAGGTGTAGACTGTGCAAAGAGGCCCCAGAGACGGTCCAGCACATAACTGCAGGGTGTAAGATGCTGGCAGGCAAAGCATACATGGAACGCCATAACCAAGTGGCTGGCATAGTATACAGGAACATCTGCGCGGAGTATGGACTGGAAACCCCAAGGTCAAAGTGGGAAACACCTCCCAAGGTGGTAGAGAACGAGCGAGCCAAGATCCTGTGGGACTTCCAGATCCAGACTGACAGAATGGTAATGGCGAACCAACCAGACATTGTGGTGCCACTGTCCCTGGATACTGTTCAGGGAGGTTGCTGTGGTCTTCCCTCAGATCCACCAGCCACTTTGTGTTGTGTCACACTGTTGTGTGATGCCTCCCTTTCCCATATCCCTTTCCAGTACTGTTCAGTTTCCAGCCTTGGTGGGTCTGCTCTGTTGTTATTACCCTGCCATTGAGAGTACACTTTCGCAGGTTGTGTTGCGAACAGCCGGTTTATTCGTCTGGCTTTGTTGTCTCTGGTGTATCTCTTTAGGCGGCTGGCCAAGGCTTGTAGCCTTTGCTTGGCAGTTTCGAGTGCTTCAGGTATGGGCATCTGGCTGTACCTCTTAGGCATTGGTCTTTTCATTGCACCTCTCTGGGCCTCTGTCATTTGGCTCACTTCCCTCCGAGCTGCCTTGATTTTTGCCTCCAACCTTCGTTTCCATGGTGGGTATTGTTTCTCATGGCTCCCATGGTTGCTCTTATAGCCAAGCACCTCTAGGATCACTGATGCTGAAGCAGATACCAGCTCATTGGTTTCTGTGATTGTTGTGGTAGGGATCGCTCTCAATGCTGCATTCACATCTTCCATGAGACTTTCTGATGGTACTTCACTTAGCCGTTGTAGTGGGGTTCGGGGTTGCCTGTTCAATCTCGCCATGATCTTATCTTTCAGGCCAGTTGCTGCCTCGCTCAGCGTGTCTGTGCTCATTGGGGCTTCCTACCCAATTTCCGGTTGGGGAGACAGTGAAACCTCCCCTCTGACCTGGCGTCCTGGCTCCCCCTTGCCGTAGCATTTGTGTTGTATCTCGTGAATCTCAAGTTGTGATAGCAGTTGCCGTTTGTGGATGTTGGAACACTGAGCTACTAGTTGCTTCGCAGTCAGCCTTGAATGTGGGTTTCTCCGTTCCCATTCACCGCACATTCTATTCATGTAACCCCTCTGACTGGGGTTACTTGAGTAGTAGCATTCCAACAGAGCCTTGTTCTCGCATCTCAGCCATTTTTTTCTTGTTCCAGTAGCCCACTTCTCGCCAAGGTGCTCTGGTTCCCCAACACCTGACGCAGACCTTGTTAGACCGGGCAACGTCTGAGCCGGTATCTCATGTGGTTCATTGTCTCTCATGATATGAGGCAGGCGGTAGCTTGAAGGGTCTTGCCCAAGGACCCACACATATATATATATATATATTTGTGATTAAGGAACTCTAACTTTAAATTACACTAAAGGCATTATGTATTAAGTGATTGTAATTCTAACATATTTCCCTTATTTTATTGAAAACATGATGTTTTGGTGCTAGTTTCTGAAACAGCCACTGATCTAACCTTTGCTGCATAATGCAGCGCAGTGAGTTGGATGTCAGTGGCTCTCTGGTTCACATCTACACCAAGCTCCTGGACTAGGAATTGCAGTGCCTGATCCTGACCAGTGACAGCGACCTGGTGCACCGACTGAGCCCCGAGTAAGTCGGCTGCTGCAGGAGATGCCTGCAGAACAAACAAGCCATATTGTAAAGATTTAAGATATATGATCTGTAATTTAAGTGATTTAAAGTTCACTCTACCTGGTGCTTCTCTAAAAGCAGTCTGGCTACAGAGATGTGACCATTTCTGACAGCATCCATCAGGGGAGTGACTCCGCAGCTGTCTGTGCTGTCTGGGGTATAGCCACATCTGGAAGAAGGTCATTTAAAGCTGAGGTAAGCCACACAAATATTTAAGATCTGAGCCATCAGCTGTCTGGACACAGGCACCAATTACACACGTAACTACGTTTTTTTCCCTAACTGATATTTGAACATATGTAGGTGGTTTTGGTACACGTATTCCCCATACCAATGTTTATACCTACCTCTCTAGCAAGATCCTAACCACGTCCTCACAGCCGTGCATAGCTGGATGAACAAAGAGTGTAGAATTACAATCAGCCACATTTTATTATCAGAATTTGACATCCCACTGAATCACCTGCAGTGTGCAGAGGCGTTCGGCGTATCTTGCTTTCTGTCCTCCACACGTTCGGCACGACACGAAGCAGGTGCTGTATGACGAGAGGATTACCCTCCCTGCAGGCGATGTGAAACGCATTCCAGCCATCCTTGTTCCTCAGCTCGGGGTCGGCACCATGAAGTAGCAGCTCCTGGATCACGTCGAGGTTTCTCCGAGTGCAGGCCATCATCAGAGGAGTCCTGGGATCACAAAGAGGGAACCTGGCACCTTATTCACACAAGTAAAATCGAAAACTACATTAAAACAGATGATACATATGGATTTTTTTTCTATGCTTCATAGGACACTGTACACAGGTGCTATAAAGTGAGCGTGCTTTTAAAAACAAGTCAACACTATGTAAAAATCGTGTTTACCTGTGGATTTAGACTGATAAACTGTAGGGATGATAAATGTTATACAAAAAAGGCTATATATATTTATTAAATGGTGTAGTTGGGTGAAAATCATAAAAATTGCGTAATACGAAATATGCATATTGACATATAATTGAAGTTCAAGAGTAAAAAGGGTTCTCCTTCGAGCCGGATTCGAACCAGCGACCTAAGGATTTCAGCTTGCAGCCACTACAGTCCTCCGCTCTACCAACTGAGCTATCGAAGGGAACTGACTATACGCACACGAGAGTTTGGTTTTGACGCCTGTAAAAAAACCCTTGCCTAATGCTGACGTCATCCTTACCAGTCCGCCTTCTTCAGGCAGTCCACTTTAGCGCCCACCCGCAGCAGGTAGGCGACACAGTTGTGATGGCCCATAGACGCAGCTTCATGTAGCGGTCTCTTGTAGTCGTTGTTGTATACCTCCACATCCATACCCACACGCCTTAACAGATAATCTACGACGTCCACGTGACCGTGTCTGGCAGCGTAGTGCAGCAACGTGTCCCCTGAGCGACCGAAGTGTTTTGCTCTGGCTGCCTGAAGCGCCGCCGAGCCGCCTAACGTCAGCTGTTTCTCCACAGATCCCAGCTGTCCGTCTTGTGTGAACTTCACCAGTTGTTTTAAACAATTTTCATCCATTCTGAGCAGAAGATCGGCCTGAAAAACATTCACGCAGACATGCTGCTAGGTTGTTTTCCTTTTTTCGGCCTAGTCTCGCAAAAGCAATTGGCCAACCATGAACTTACCCGGTGTTGCGTCCCTGATCCTACAGCGATATAAAAACTGGAAAAATATATTAAAATATATTATTAGGCTATTACTATAATAGAAAACTTATTTTTATTATTAGGATGTGGGTATGCATTATTGTTACACAAAAAAGCCATTAATAGGTTGGGAATAAAAATGATTCCTATTTAAACTACTTTGTCTTGATATTATTAAGTACCTTATTGGTCTTAGATAACTTATTATTATTAATATTTGCATAGACCTGCATGAGAGTGCATTATTTGAATGTGACTTACCAATTTTAACTGTGGACAATCTTTGGCTGTCCTTCTAAGCACCCTGAAACGCTTAGCCCTCTGGGAAAGGTAGTTTCATAACTACATAAGCGTAAAAGAAAAGAAAATATATTTTTTAAAGGTGATTCCACAGGGAACCACTAACAAACGTCTTTGCACACAACAAAATCGAATGATGGTTTTAGGGTGTTTCTGTGTAATTGACTGAGCTAATGCAGTTTCTGTCTAGATGATGAGAGATAATGTGAGAACTCACAACTGGTACACAAAGATCAGTCCCTTCTGGGGGGGAGGTTAAAAAAAGGTGGGAGGGGAGAAAATGGGATTGTCGTTGAGGGTGATTTTCAGTACTCAGGTTTTACAACAAGACTCACCACAATCATCATCTTCTTACTCTCGTGAGTACATTTCAGACTAAATAGGCTTTAGATTTTGCAGATACACATAGATATATTTAGGCATTCTCAGGTATTTGATGCACAGGACATTGACAATTATTTTAATTTTATTCAGAACTATTTGAAAGAAGAGGCTAGATGATGATCCTTTGAAATGCTGCCGGGTTCTAAGTTGAACTACTTTTAGGGTTTACTGATGTTTTGCAGTGGATTGATTTTTATGGTTTAGTTTTGACACCCAACCCCCATCTTACTGCACACACCAGCACTCAGGGAGAAGGAGGGAGAGTCCCGTTTCTATCACTTTGTGTATGTGCACTCATTCTATTGAATCATATAAGTTTACAAAAAAAAACATTTATGTAGACTTATTCCGCAAAATTGAAGAAGTGTCATGAAGCTAATAGAAACACGCAAATCACACTCAGTGGAAGACGAGTGCAAAGACACTGAGAAGATGCCAGAAACGCAAGACGGGACGGGAACAAGCTCGAAGAGTTTGGACTGAATGAGCAGTATGTTCAGATGGAGAAACATTATGTCAGCAGCTCTGCCTTGTGCTCACAGTGTAGCTGAGAATCATTAGTCCCAGATGTGTCTCAGCTGCTCTAAACAGTGACAAGCACTGTGGAAACAAATACACGGCACAAACTGCACGTTCTGTTTCATTCCAGCCTGAGAGAAAGCAGCTTGAGTCAGAGACACGCTGACATACAACACGTGTCAGAAATATAGATTAAGAACTGTCTAATGTCTTGAGGTTTCATCACTTACAATACTCTAAATGCAAAAATGGTGAAATTAATGAAAATAACGTAAATAAAAACTAAGTTTTGGCGTCTCAGGGAGTGTTGTTCCAGTTTTCAAAGCTATAAATGGCTGGCAGGCAACAGATTACTGGATAAATCCCTGGCATCTGGAAAGGAGGAAGTGGCCTCAACTCCTAAAGGAAATGCAGCCACACGTGTCTTCCACATTCGCCCTCAGAATTGAGTGCAGCTCAGAAGAATATTGTTAGTCGCTGAGACTTCGCTCTACAATTTATGCCCCGGAATTGATCGGGAGCAAGAGTGGCAAAACATACATTGAACCCTGCTGATGAAGAGACTAATTGCTGGCATCTTGAAACTTTAACTTCCACTCCAATCATCTTAAAGCCAAGAAAAAAGTCTTTACTTTATCCATAAAGGTTTACTGCTGAATGATTTAATTCCTTTGTGTTTCTCTTTCTTTGTAGATGTTGCTGGAAACTGGCCTAATTTATGGCTCTTCTCAGAAAAAGCAAGTGTAAACAAAGCTTAATACAAACATAATTTGAATGATTTATGGCCTTGTGTAGCCAAAATGCACATCCACCAGGATTCTGTCTGCTCCTGTCTGTACGCCATTAATGTTGCCATGTAGAGAATTGGCAAACGCTACCTTGGATTTATCACATTCGTACTGTATGAAGATCAAATACTGATGAAGTAGTCATTGTCATGTGTTTCAGTTAATCGTGTCCTGCTGGTGCTGCTGGTGCTGATGCTGTGTCTCCTTTTGCGAAGCACGCTGCTCAGAGCCTCGAGTCGGCTCTCAAGTACATTCACATGAGAATCTTTCAGAGTCTGTCTTTTGTCAGCTTGTTATTACCCTCCAATTATTCCTTCCAGTCACACAGAAGGCTTCTGAGAGAACACAAGCTCAAGCTTCAGCAGTGAGAAGCCCAGGCACTGACAACGTGGTGCCTGTCATCATCTGCGCATCAGAGGAGCGTGTGGGTGCAACCATGGCAACCATCAACAGCATCTTCAGCAACACCGACGCCAGTGTTTTCTTTTACATCGTCACACTTCGCGACACTGTCAGACTGATAAGGTTACTGATGGTTTGTAGTTGAAGGGACCCGTGCCATGTATTTCATGACAAATATGTTGTTTACCTAAACTTTAAACAGTTTTTTCATCCCAGGCAGTACATTGAGAAGACCACGCTTAGACACATCAGGTACAAGATACTGGAGTTTAACCCCATGGTTTTACGAGGAAAAGTGAGGCCAGATACATCACGCCCTGATCTGTTACATCCAGTGAGTTTCATCCACACAGAGAAACAAACATTGTACAGATCCTATTTCTGAAAAGAAATCTTTAAAACATATTTTATTGATATTATAGTGACATCTTATTATTTGTATCTGTGTACCTGGCGAAAGTACAAGCACAAGGTGTATTTTGTTTGATTAAACAAACAGACATGGAGGCAAAAAGAGGCTAAAGGGTTCCACCCAGCGTTTCAGATTATTTTGGATAAAAGCAAGTTAAATGGTTAAAGTTAGGCAGCATGGTTTGGTAAGTGAGTAGTTCAAAAATGAAATAAAAAAAATAAGCGACCTTACCTTGGCAAGCCGTTCGGTATCTCATCGGACGGTCGGGCTTTGATTGCATTTTGTTGCTTTCTTTCATAAATGAGCGTTTGCCCTTGTCCGGGTGAAGCTGTTATCGTTTAAACATCTGTGCGTTTGTCTTCTAGCTCAACTTTGTGCGGTTTTACTTGCCTCAGCTCGACATCAGTCATAAGAAGGTCATATACTTAGACGATGACGTCATTGTGCAGGGTACGTGCACTACATATAAAAACAAGGGGTTTATGCTCATATAATCATATTTTCATGCTTTTCAGGAGACATCAAACATCTGTTTCAGACCAAAGTGAAGCAAGGACATGCTGCTGCTTTCGCCACCGACTGTGACCTCCCTTCCACACATGAGATGGTGCACAGCATCGGCATGCAGGTGGATGCGGTTGGTCTGCTCCTTGCAGCAACAGCCCTAAACTTACGGATGCGGTGACGCTTCAAAATCAAATGAATGATTAAGATGACGTAGCAGCACGACTGTAGTGCAGAATGTAACCTGTTATTGTAAATAAACTGGAGCGTTCTCTCCTCTAGACAACCTATATGGGCTTCCTGGACTACAGGAAACAGGAAGTTAAAGACCTGGGCATTGACCCCAGAGACTGCTCCTTCAATCCTGGAGTCTTTGTGGCAGATATTAGTCAGTGGAAGAAACAAAAGATCACCAAGCAGCTAGAGAAATGGATGGAGGAGAATTTCAAGTAAGGCCTTTGTATCAGGAACCTGATCATCCACACGCGGCTTTGACAGCGTACAGTCACATCACAAACTGCCCTAATGAATTCCACACAGCTTATATGAGCCTGTGCTTTCATTTCATTGTTTCATTCTGAGTTGCATGGGGTTTGAGCAAAGTTAATATACAGTGTAGTATATGTAGTGTAATGTTGTATATTTAATTTGCTCATCAGGATCATTAACCCTTTCTCGTTCACTGGGTTTCTATAACAAGGAACGTTCACAGTTCATCACATTCTTACAAAAATGGATTCAAACGACTTATTTATGATGATTAGTCTCTTTTGCTTTTTGCCTTCCGCATAATTTTCACCTTTATTTCTACTTTATCTTTTATTACTACTCTGTTTTCCCTTCACCAGGCAGAACATATACAGCAGTGCCATGGCAGGAGGCGTAGCAACTCCACCCATGCTCATAGTCTTTCATGACAAATACACAACACTGGACCCACTGTGGCACGTCAGACACCTGGGTGAGATCCACATACACAAGTACACATACAGAATTATGTACTGAAAACTGGAACAATGACACTTGAGATATTTAGTAATGTGTGTCTGTGTGTGTCCAGGATGGAGTCCAGATGCTCACTATTCGGAGAGCTTCCTCCAGGAGGCGCATCTGTTGCACTGGAACGGCCCGTTCAAGCCGTGGAACTACCCGGCTGTTCACTCAGACCTGTGGGAGAGGTGGTTTATCCCAGACCCCTCTGGGAAATTTTCCTTGGTGCGGCCTGATAGCGACGGCTGAGGCGCACAGTCAATAAGGCGCCTGAGTTTTTTGAGTTTTTTTTATTTTGTAAAGAAACAGTGAAAAGTTCTGACTTTTAGGTTTGCTTTGTACTAAACACTGTAGCTAACTGCCCTTACACCATCCCTTTTTAAGTCATTCAAGCACTTTCTACATGAATATACTGTATCTAATGAAAAGCAAGTAAAAGAACGTTGCTGTCAAGTTGGTTAGGTTAAAAGAGTTTGCATTCTGTTAGATTGAATAGTCCAACATGAAATAATAGGGTAATTGTGATATTTTGTTGAGTGAATAAGAGAAGAAAATAATTTCTAATGAAGTACAGATACGAGCTTAGGTCCAATGACATATGTAAGTATCCCTTATGGCCGCTAGGGGGCATAATGGCTCTAATATTGCTCTCTAAAAAAAAAAAACTCATCTTGGTCTAATGCAGTCGCATCCTTATGTAACTGCTGCTGTGCCCTTTAAAGGCCCAGTTTGACCTTGTGCGTCTTTAAGCCCCTCCCTCTTGTCCCCCTGACTCTTTTCTCATTGGCCGATTGTGATCTCTGCTTTAGGTTCTTTAGCAAAAACATAGCTGTAGATCCTGCTACATTCCGTCATCCACCAAACAGCCGGATCCCTTGGATACATTCATCACAGTTATGCAAGGAAAAAAACTCAGCACGATGAATAATAAATCCTAATATTGGTTGGAGCATAATGACAAATAGTCTTCAGTCACCAGTGCAAGTTTCTGCCTCAACACATCTTCTAATAATCTCGCATCTGGAAGACAAATGTGTGGGTTGATAATGTGATGCAACAGATGGAGTTAAACTATCAAATAAGCACCAACCAAGAAAGAAATGAGAGTCAAAAATACATTTGCTCAAACGAATCGAGTGCGTTTCGAGTATTCAGATCTTTTATTTTAAAAAAAGTTTTGTTTTGACAGTGAACTTGGTATTGGTTTTTTAATTTTTTGATAGCGTATCAGTTTAATGTTCCTTTATTTTCATTTGCATTATAGATTTTCATGGATTTTTTATGTTTTCATGTTTAATTTTTTCCTGTCAAATCCGACTCCAGACTTTCCTGTTGCTGTGTTTACCATGAGGCGTAGTGGTACTGAAGTTCTGCGTCATGAGCCTCAAGGAACGTAGGGTCAGGAGCACATGTGTATTTTCTTCCACGCATGTGTGTGTTTGTGTTTGTGTGTGTGTGTGTATGTGCGCTACAGTTTAAAGAATGACTCCCCTTCACCCCCTTTGCAACCTGTTAGAGGATATTTGCACATTGAGGATTTGCACTGAGCGCATCAGAGGAGGAGACGTGCACCGTTTTGCGTCATCACAACGTCAGAGTTCCAGTTCAGCTTGTTGTGTTGTTGTTGGGAGTTTGTGCCTCTGCCCCCTTAGACATTCCTTACTCCCTAACCTGTCTTATCTGCCCACCTGTGCTACAGTGTATGCACAGCCACCAACTCCTCATCACCAGATACCTCAGCGTTCCTCGTTTTATCTTATTTCCCTACTTACCTTTCATGCGTGTTGTTATTGGACTTTCAGCTTGTGACTGGACTTTGCCTTCTCCCTGCCACATGGGCAGTCACTCAACTGTTTGGTAACTGGCGATCACTGCCAGCCCCCTGACCTTGCCTAGTGTTTTCCCTACCTGGGTTTCATCACCTTGGCCTTGACTAAGCCTGTTAATCTATGCTCAGTTTGCAAAGTGAGACATGCAGCACCTGGATCTGCCTGGCACATCTGTCAGAATCGTGTTTGTGGACTTCAGCTCAGCCTTCAATACAATCACCCCTGGAATACTCCCCCATAAACTGACCCCGCTCACCGTCCCTGATCCCACATGCCATTGGATCAGGAGCTTTCTGACCGACAGGAGGCAGCAGGTGAGGCTGGGCAGCATCACATCTGGCACCATCAGCACCGGCGCACCACAGGGGTGCGTCCTCTCCCCACTGCTCTTCTCCCTCTGTACCAACGACTGCACCTCAGGAGACCCGTCTGTGAAACTCCTGAAGTATGCAGACGACATGAGCATCACTGGGCTCCTCCAGCACGGTGATGAGTCTGGATGCAGACAGGAGCTGAGCAACTGGTCCAGTGGTGCAGTCAGAACCAGCTGGAGCTCAACACGCTCAAGACTGTGGAGATGACCACTGTCCACTAGGGTCCGCAATCTCTGAAGTGGGCCCCCACATACAGAAAACACTGTCCACAAATAGCCCAGCGGAGGTTGCACTTGCTCAGGAAATCCCACCTGCAGCAGCTGCTGACCATCTTCTACACGGCCATCGTTCAGTCTGTCCTCTGCACCTCCATCACTGTGTGGTTTGGTTCCGTCACCAAGCAGGACAGACACAGACTGCAGCGGGTGGTCCGGTCAGCAGAGAAGATCAGTGGGACTGAGCTTCCATCCATTGAGCACCTGTACCGGTCCAGACTCAGGAAACGGGCTGTCAGCATCACTGACCCCACACACCTGCACACAAACTGTTTAAGCTCCCTCTGGCAGGCGTCACAGAGCCATAGCCACCAGAACCCCCAGAACCAGCAGAACCAATAGAACCAATAGAACCAGTATAACCACCAGAACCCCCAGAACCTCCAAAACCATCAGAACCCCCAGAACCACCAGAACCAGCAGAACCTGCACCATGTCTCACAGACATAAACATAATGTGACACAGCGGGCTGCAGTGTATTTGTTTATTTGTTAAGTTTTTGTAAATAACTATAATTAAAAATGTAGGTAATTAGTTTTTTTGCCACAAAAGGGGACAAAGACAAATTCATAATTCCTTGGTTGTCCAGTGCAAACTTGGCCATTAAAGCTGATTCTGATTCTGAGATATACGTATATGCTGGAAGTCAATGATATCACAATAAAATAGGAAAGAGGGCTCTAGATGCTTTACATACAAAAATTCCAGTCTTGCATATGTCTGATTGACACAACAGCCTTTTTATTCTGTTATGTCTGCCCCAGTTTTTTAAATGTGTTATTGGCTTTTAAATTGAAATTTACAATTCAAATTTATTTTGTTTGTATTTTCAACTGGGTATAAATTATAATTTGCAAGAGATTTTTCTTGCATAGTCTCTGTTTTTTTTCTTTTTACTCTGCATCTAAACCTTTTTACTTTCTGTTTATACATTGTTTATCCAAATTAATGTATAGAATACATTTTGTTTTGTTACACAGCCCTTCAGTACAGACCATACTGTAGCAGGCTAAACAAGCAGAATGACTAATTGTGATCATGTGAGCTATGCATCAGCGACGGGTGTTGTCAGTACTACTACACCTGTGACCACACCTAACTGTGACATCACGTAGTGATGAATAGACGCTGAGTAAAGCGGAGAGATTAAATAAGGTAAACCAAAAAAAGGAAAGGGAGGGACACGTCCCGCTTTTGAACGTGTGCAGAATTGGTTGGGCTAAGTTGCTGCGTAACCATAAATCAAAAGACGGCGTCTGTATTTTTCATAACGCCATGGAGACTAGAAGGGAATCTCATAATCCGTGCCTTGTGTTACTAGTGTGAGAAAAAGGTTGTGGCCCCGGAGGAGGCTGCGTGTGAGACTGCACGTATGCATTTTCAAGGCAGGGCAGGAGGAGCAGAGGCTGGAAACAGACATGCTCTCTGTGCAAGAGCCACCACCATTAACTAACACAAACTTGCATTGAGGAGCCCAACAAATTATTATTAAAAAACCTCAGTGAGACACACGCACGCACGCACGCACGCACACACACACACACACACTTAAATTAAACTCCTTCAACTTACCTGTACGCGTCCTGGGCTGTGCATGTGGGTCCTTCACTTTAGATCGCAACGACACGGTACGATCTGGCCAAACATGGAGCCAGCCATCTTCGACCTGCTGCGCAACACTTTCCAGGCTCATGAACAGCTTTTCAGGCTCACGAGGAGAGGACCAACGCCGCACTCCAAGACCTCGCTCACGGTGCTGCAAGTCAGGAGGAACTCCTGTCGGAACTCGCCCTCAGCTAGCTCGCCCTGAGCACCACAGAGATTCTCTGGAACCACAGGTGATTGTCGGGCCTTTATCACTGAGTGCGAGATTGAGTTTGAATTGCATGATATTAATAATTTGCCTCTGATATCCCCACTGACAAAGCCAAGGTGGCATTCACTGTTTCCCATCTAGCAGGGGAAGCCGAAGCCTGGGCCACCACCGAGTGGCAAAATCGATCAGCGTGCATGGCAACCTTCACCAGCTACTTGGCGGCCTTAAAGCAGATCTTTTAGGAGGTGACGCCAGGAAGGGAGGCAGCCAAAAGGTTAGTGTGCATCAAGCAGGGGAGACGAAGTACGGCCAGATATGCAGTTGAGTTGAGGATCCTGGCGAGATGGGATGCGACGGTGCTAAGGAATGTCTTCCACCGTCGAGTAAAGGACTTCCTGGCGGCCCGAGATCTTCCACGAGACCTGAATGAATTGCTCTCGCCATCCAGATCAACTGTAGACTCAGCAACAACCAATGCGAGACCCTTGCTGGGGACTAGAGGTCAGAGGGAGAAACCCTAAGAAGTGGAAGGTTTCTCGGCGGCCAGGCTTCCACCCGGACCACGGTGCCGCGACAACCAGTGATGGCCACAACTTCTCCGCCTCGACACACCGTTCCTGTGCTTTACAACGCCGAGGAGCCGATGCAACTCAGCCGCGCCCGATTGACAAATGAAAAGTGGTGGTCTCTGCATGTACTGCGGCCAGACCGACCATTTTGTGAGGCTGCCCGGTAAAAGGCCAGGCTCACCACTAAGCCGGGGGTTGGTGGTGAGTCGAACTATCTGCAGTAATGCCCCCGGACGTTCCTTTTCCACAGTTTCCCTCAGAGTCAGAACCAAGTTCATCCAGCAACCCGTCTTCCTTGATTCCAGAGCAGACGCCAGCCTAATCAACGTGACGCTAGCTGAGAGGCTAGGGGTAGCCACTTCACCCATTTTGCCGGCGCTGGAGACCACCACACTGGATGGACGACGGTTGTGGTGAGTCACCCACCACACGGCGCTGGTCTCCTTAACCTTCCCGGACGACCACACGGAGGAGATTGTTTTCCTCATTGTTCCGACGTGCCATCACCCCCATCGTCCTGGGCCACACAACCCGTGGCTGAACTGGAGAACAGGGGAGATTGAAGAGTGGAGGCCGGATTGTGACTGCTCATGTTGTGGGTCATCACAGACTGTGGCTCGGCCCGGGAGAGCAACCGGGGGCTGAGGACACTATCGAGCCTATCTGTTTGGACCAAGTACCCGAGGGTTATCACGACCTTCAAGCGGTACTCAGTAAAAAGAAAAAAGACGGTGCACTGGCGGTGTCTGATCCGCCAGCAAAGACGCAGGCGGTGGAGGAGTGGTTGACACCACAGGACCGACGAGGGGTTCAGCGGTTCCTAGTTTTCGCTAATTTTTTACTGCCGGTTTATCCGAGGTTTTAGCACGTTAGCCGCCCCTCTCCATGTTCTTACCTTTCCCAAGGTGTGTTTTCCTCCGCACCGATCCTCCGTTTGCCTGTCCCAGCTTGTCAGTTCATCGTGGCGGTAGATGCCTCCAGCTCAGGAATCGGGGCGGTAATCTCGCAGAGAGACCCGACGGATGGTCACCCAAATTATCTGCAGCCGAAAGAAACTATGACATTGGGGATCGAGAGCTATTGGCGGTCCAAGACACTTTGAAGGAGTGGCGGCACTGGCTGGAGGGAGCTGAACAGCCGTTCCGGGTTTGCACGGACCATAAAAATATAGATTACCTGTGCACAGCCAAGTGTACTTGAACTCTTGCCAGACTCGTTGATCTCTGTTCTTCAGTAGTTTTAATTTTCACCTGTCATACTGTCCAGGGGCCGGTATGACACGCTCTCTCCCGGATCCATGATGCTGAGACAGAACCGAAGGAGCCCCAGGCCATCCTCCCAGCCGGTTGCGTGGTTGTGGCAGTCACTTGGGCCGTCAAAGCCAGGGTAAAAGAGGCGAACAGAGACCTTCTGGTCGTTCTGGAGGGTCCCCCTAACCGTCCGTTTGTACCTCCAAAGCTCAGAGGGAAGGTGATTAACTGGGCCCATGCCTCTCCCTTCAGTGGACATCCTGGAGTTGACCGCGTTCGTGGATGGGGGACGGTTCTGGTGGCCTTGGTCCAAGCGCGACATCTGGCTATACATCAAGGTATACATCACAGGTGGATGCTAACTGCAGTCTCAGCACGTAAGACCATCGTCGACCTCGTTGGGCCCACTTCATTCCTTTGGCTAAGCTGCCGTCGGCTAAACAAACAGCTCTGGCTGTGTTGGAACACATTTTTCGCCTGCATGGGTTCCCCCAGGATATCGTGTTCGACAGGGGCCCGCAGTTCCTCTCTAGATTCTGGAAGGATTTCTCCTGGGACCTCAGGCCAGCCTGTCATCGGGGTACCATCCTGAGACTAACGGACAGACTGAGAGGACTGTATACCGACCTTCTGCCAGTTTTTGAACACGTTTTGCCTGCCGTCTTTTGTACCGCTGCCACTCTGCTCCTGTGTTTGACCATTACCTGTATCCTGACGACGCCTGTATTAAACTCCTTCAACTTACCTGTACGTCTCCCGGGCTGTGCATGTGGGTACGTCACTTTAGACCACAACGCCACCGTGATACAAAGTAAAAGATTACTTTTCATAGTTGTCCATGGAGCCCAATTAATACAATGACCTAAAACTTTAGTTTTGCACTTGATGATGTTTGCTTAAAGGTTTGGTAATTCCTCTAAAATTAAGACTTTTTACATCCTGTCCAAGCAACTTACTATTGTCTTCTCCTGGTTATGTCTACGGTACATATGTAGTATGTTTACCTTTAATTAAAAGATATGTAATGGTCCACTAGCTAATTTTAGATGGTCTGGCATATAGAGGCATCTGTAAACTTTAGTGTGCAAATAATTTGTGATCCCCACACCTCTGTCAGAGTCCATCTTGTTGCCCCAGTGACGCCAGTTGCCTACATATGGTACATACATACTCACTCATACTGTTCTGCAGCACATGTAGATTTCACATGATCCCTGGCAAAGCTGTAGAGGACAGAAATGCCACAGTTGAGTGGGCAGCCCAATGGCTCCTAATGGCCTGAGCTTCTTAACTGATTTCAAATTTTAATAGTTTATTTGTTTTACATGTCCAGACATCAAACGCACCCAAACCAAACCTTCCTTTCCACGCCACATTCAAGCTCGGCTTCCTTCTTTAGCATTACGCAATAAAGTTAACGACCTCCGAGAGCTGTTATCCCCCTGGCCGTGTCAACATTCCAACCTACACAATGTCTACATTGACAGCACGCCGTTACGCAGAGTCACTCCCAGAACCGGAAGACTGAGTTTAACAGGACAGACGTGTGATTGTTGGGTCATGTCTAGAAACTGACTTTAAGATTACCTTGGGAATGCCCATCCCAATGTGTGTTACCCACCCACGCATCCAGCGCTGGAGGTGCAGTAAATACTGTATTACTGATGGCTAGTTGCCACAATGTCTTTCCATGGATTACGACTCCCTTTATTCATATTCAAAGCTGTTCAGAAATGACCATCAGCCACACATCCCGCTCTTCATCAGCATTTGTGTTTGTTTGAAGGGTTCACTTTGTGGTTTCTGTGGGCGTGGGAGACTCTCTGTGGATTAGGATCATTGTGTCAAAGATTGCACTGAGCTTTTTTCTTCTCTTCAGGTCTGGTAACCTGTTCTAGCTAAAGGCAGTAACTCGCTGCTACGCTCTCTGTCTCAGCCAAACCACCTGACACTAGATAACTAGAAGACGTGATGGCTGAAAGAAGAAAGCTGAATTCATCTAGGCCAGAGGTCAAAAAGGTTCCTGCCGCTTGATAATATAAAAATAAAATGGAGGAACAGCTGTTTTGGTTACTGTTGCCTGAGATACTGGTGGGTACAGACTGTAAACCGGAACTGCGAGGAGGCAACAGACTGGTTGGGTGTGAGTGACTTAATGACACTTATTACAATATTATTTTTATTATATCAGGTGATGTCGGCTTGAACAAAGTCAGACCTGCATATGTGAAAGAGACTTTTTAGGTCAAAGTTAGATGTGAGGAATTTTACAACTCTCGCCTCAATGTGTTGTGAGTTTCTAAATGCAAATAATGTCCTCAATTAAGCACACATTTTAAATCCTTACCTAAGTTTCACCGTTTTACCATCTTATCAACTAGGCAAAGTACTGCAGAAATACTCCCTCTGTTGCTCTGATTCTTTGTGCTGAACATCATTATAATGTAAGATATACAAATGTTTATTTCATTGCCATGAATCATCTCTGTGATGTACTGTGCCTTTAAGAACAGGTCGGTACACTGTTTAAAATGACACTGATTAAAATGACTGAAAGCCAAAAAAAACAAAATGTCTAAAGTTCACAACAAGCCCACTATCAATTACCATCTCGCCTCCTCATTTAATCAACACACAAAAACAAACGTTCCCGCCTCTGGTTTCTCCCACTTTGTACAAAGTTCACTGCCCGCCTTTAGCCTTTGTGCCAAAGCTCCAGACTCCTGTGGGGTCATGATGCGCCACTGACACAAAATTAGAGGCTGCGGATGATTGAACGGCTGGTTTCAGGGTACTTTGCATTTACTGAGCTTCTCATACTGCATCCCATCAGAAAAATGGAGTAGTCTAGCCAGAATGATGTCACACTCATACTTCCCTCACTGCGGTTGAGGACATTTATTGCATCTGCATGACAGTCTTGAGACCAATTTTAAATTCCTCCATGATTGCTATAGTCCAAACTGCTGTCAGCTGACAGATCAAACTACAAACTACATCTATCCAGCTAACAAGCTGCAGTTTTCATCAACCACTTGTTCAGACAGGTCTAAAAGATGCAGCAACAACAATATTTTGAACAACTTTTCTAAGTTAAGGTTTTGAAGATCATAATGGCTGAAGTCTGTACTTTGAACATGCAGAGCTGCTAACAAACGTGATATCTAGCAGCCAGACACTGATCAGAAGTAGATGAAGATTATGTGTGTTTCCATTATATGATGAAACCATTAGTGGATGGGCTCCAACTCTTTCCCCCTTAAGGGGATAACGTCTCAGGTGATGGAAGTGTTTTCTTTGGTTTCCTGCTTCCTGCTAATCATGTTCACCAACCACGCTTGTCTATATAGCTTTAGTATTTGAAGACACCTTTCACCCGCCATCTTGTTGGTAAGTCACCAGGTCTGTGTGTCTCCTGCCTTGTCTAATTATTATTTCTTGGCAGTTTCATTTGCCGTCATTGTTTCACAGTGTTTGTACTTTGTCAGTAAAATGAAATTGTTCAGTGTGTTGGTTTGTTGGGTCGTGCGTTTGGGTCCGAGCAGCCCTAGTACTTTTGAAATTCCCCAGAGAGGGATCGGTTGGTTCACTTGTACTGACGTGTAGTCAGTGTGTAATTGTAACAGATAGAAGCCAACGACTCTTCAAGGCAACAAAAAGCTTTTCCCTTATTCAAATGTAGTTCTTCCATCATGACCCAAATAATGCAAGTCAAGAGTAAATACTGTAAACGCTGTACTGCACAGACGTCAAACACAAATCCAAAGCACTGCATACAAAATGTGCTGCTGAACTTTTCCATGAAAACTGAGTTTTGTTGAAAGTATGATCTCTAAGAAGTTGCAACTTCTTCAAAAAAACCTATTTTTTTTGTTATTAGTATATCTGTTAGTAATGTTAGTCATGTATTTTGACGTAATTAGAATCTTCACGACTGTAACTTCCACAACTCTGTTAATAAACAGTTTATTCAAAATTGTCTTGATTGATCTTGATACTTTATTGTAATAAATTATCAGACAGTAGCTTAATTTTACGGGTTTACAGTGTCTTGATGAGTCCATGTCCTGCAAAGAGGAGATATTCAATAGTTTGCAATGGCAAAATCAAAATGAGTCTAAGAGTAAATCTCTGGGAGCAGACAAGGTTTTAGTACATGACTGTAGAACAGGAAAAAAAATGATGAGACTCCCATGTGTCTACGCTAAGACAGATGTTACAGACAGCTGTTGCACATTTCATTTCTGCGGCATATCAGAATTGTTCGTTGGCATATTTAGAGGAGCTGATATCTTGTTTAACTCTACCAAGTTTGTTTGCAAAATGATTTGCAACATATATGTACAGTTCATGCATGTGTGTGAGAGCCACAGTTACGTAACACTCAGTCATCCTGTAACTGTAAATGTTATGACAGTAAAGAAAGCGGCCAGTGTTGGAACCGGGGAGCAGGTGCACGAAGCTGCCTCTGTAGGCAAGTATTCCTGCAGTACTTCTGCCTGACGGATCTCTGATTTACAGCCCCCTGGTTTTGCAGGGTTGCATTTTGAAATTTTCTACTGTGAATTAAATTAGCGTGGAACCGCTTTGAGGTCAGAGGCAGGTTTGGCCTCTTGACGGGTTCCACACAGTTAGGGGTTGCTGCAAAAAGGTGCACACAATGGGCCTTTTACTGTTAAATGGACTTGGAGGACGCTTGTTATGGTTCTGGTCCAGAGTACAATTACATGATTTCTAGTCTCTCATTGTCTGCGATGCATCTGCGATGCCAAGATTCAACTATAAGCCTCAAGGCAGAGAGATGGGTCACTGGCACAACATATGACACAGTTTCTGTGGGCTGACATGCAGTACATCAGCTGCAGGCAGGATCATATAACTAGTGCTGGTGGAAGTTTTGGTATTTGTTGTTGACACAGTGAACGTAGGATCGTAGTGATAACATGGGGGTTGTATCAACAAGAAGGAATGTAGTGTAGCACTTTTTGTGCAGGTATGTCCAAAAATTCCAGGATGGAAAACTCCAGTAGATCATGCAAATCGATTAACCCCAAATTTCAGATAATCCTGCTGTTTTAAAGTGTTGTGAAAAATTAAAAAAAATTAAAATAAATTATTAAAGAGTTAGACTTGCATATAGGAAAGTAAATTGACAAAATAAAAAAGACCTAAAGAAGCTGAAATTTAGGGGAACAGAGATCTAGGCCTTCTGGAGTCAGGAACTACTGTAGCAGCCATGAAAGCAAAAGGTCATAGGTCAGCTAATTGTCCAGCACACACACCTTGGACAAAAGCAGCAAGGACAGGAAAAATAGGTTTTGTTTGGATTCATAGGCTTGAAAACAATGTCAAGCTGTGGGATTTAGGCAATAATAGGCCGCTGCATAAACCAAATCTGTTTTAGTTGTAGAGGTGGATGTAGAATGGAGCTTAAGGTGCAGGAGGATCACATATTCTATCTTCCCTAGTGATTAATGTGTAAGAATCACATTAATCACTAGGGAAGATAAAGCCTTTGTGATAAATCCATTTTCCACTTGGTGACCTAGTGGACTTTTTAGTACCCGTCATTCATTGGAAGGAGATATATTTTTATTATGGTGTCTAGACTTTTGTCACGTGATGTGTGAATGAACCAGCTCCAGATAGACTGAGGGGAACGGAACCATGAGCTAATAGAAAATAGAGAAGGGGACATCATGAGGTCAGGCACAGACACAAGCACAGGTGAAATTAAGAAAACCAGTTGGGGGAGTTTCCTCGTGGTGAGTGAGGAAAAAAGTAAAAAACACCTCTGACAGACACTCACTGGTATTGACTGGCACTCAATTTGTACTTTACAAATTATACTAAATAAGTAAGTATGAAGTACACCATACTGAAAAACACATATACATCTGCTTGTTCATTCCTACTATGAAGTGGTCAAAGTTCTCTCTTCTCATTTTCCCACTTTGCAGCTGTGACATGTGCTAATGTGCTCTAGGTGGAAAACTGGGTGGAAAATGTTAGTTAGTGGAGCATTTTGGGCCCAATTTCTGCTTCCAAAGCAGTTTTGCCCCTCAAAGTGAATTTGCTTTTGGGTTACTCTGCAAAAAATTAAAATGCAATGCAAATGGAGCACACATCAATCCTTGAATTCTTCCACTTCCTATTGTGCACTCTGGCTCCTTCGCCACCCTCAGTGGCTGTCATTGCGTCAACCAAACACCCTGTCAGTCATTAACTCACACGCAGTCATGCGACCTGCTGTCAGATCTCACTATGATCGTATGGTTCATTCAGCTAGCGTCGGCGGCTAATGATTGACTCCTACAGGTCATGGTTGTTGGATCAGGGCCACAGTGACGTAGAGCAGGGTGAGAAACTGTTAGATGTAATATACATAGATGCATTTTGAGATTTTAATACATTCTGTCACACACACACACACACGTAAAAATCACAGTCTGCAATCCATTGGTCTGCGGTATAGATTTTTTATTTTACACAGTGAAGCATATCTATCAAACAGTAACAGATAACAAGTCCTTTTCTATCTTAACGTCACATTTAATGAGCATTGGAAAAGATAAATAGTCTTTGGTGACATACAGATATAATAACATACACAGATAACTTAAATACACATACATACAGAATTTTACTTAATACATAACTTTCTTTAAATAGTTTGCTCTATATTTATATATATAGATATATACTGTACATATATATGTATATATATTCACAAGATTTTCACATTCCCGGAAAATCTCTGATGCAAAGTAAAGGAGGCTTTCACAAGTTTGTTGCAAGGAGCGAACAATTCAAGTTGCGACAAACAATTCGATACACGCGCTTGCGTTTTAAAGTGCTTTTCCTATGACCCCCCTCCCCTCCAAAGAAAATCATGTGACTTTCAAAAACAAACAAAACAAAGCTGCTCTGCAAAGCAAACGCAAAGCCTTTCTGCTGTTCTAACTCTAGCTTGACTGTGATACAGAGGCATAAAGAGGCTCTGACTATTTCTTAGGGGGAGGTATCGGTCGTACTTCGCATGACGCAGCGCCTGATGCCACGAAACACACCACACAATAAAAAAAACAATACAGGGTGCACAATGGTCCAGAGCACAGATCAAACACGAGAGATAAGAATTCTGAAAGCACATTCTTCAGCCTGCTTACACACACATTTGTACAGAGCAGACAGATCCACCAGGGTCTTTCAGTGTTTCGAAAAGCCTTTTAATGATCTGTCACAAGACATCAATTAGCTCCATTACAGCAGAGAAAAGGGGCAATATTCCACCTCATTCCTTAAACAGATTAGACGTGAGCCTCGGGAACTACTCTTTGCGGAACTACTTAGGAACTACCGTGGGCTCCAGGTCCCCATGTTTAGAGCCAGAAGCGTGAAAGGAGAGGTCAACAGACAGTAAATAGTCACGTTATTGTATAATATGAATCACATATGAAGCCTTTCAGTTTGTCAAGTATTGTCAGGTATTTGTTGAGTTTAAACATGTGGAAGTGGAAAATATAATGAATAATCTGCATGGCCCTATGGTCACTTGTGGGGCCCTTTGGCCGGGCCCCACAAATTTAAAGGCCTTTTTGAGGGTCAAGATGTGATTTCAGGGCTGAGGTTAGAATTGAGGTTTGGTTCGGATTAGAGCAAAGGTTGGACGTCTGCCTTTAGTTGTGATGGTTGGGGTTAGGAGCTGGGGAAGGTGTGTGTGTGTGTGTGTGTGTGTGTGTGTGTGTGTGTGTGTGTGTGTGTGTGTGTGTGTGTGTGTGTGTGTGTGTGTGTGTGTGTGTGTGTGTGTGTGTGTGATTTTCTGGTAAAATCAGATTATACATTAAAGCACGCTTGACGACTTCAGTCTGTGACCCGCCCACCTCCGTCAATGTTAGATGTAAATAGAGAAAAGAAATCCTTCGATTTTTTTAAAATTAAAAAAATTTAACCACTGTTGTGCAGTGTTAACTAGAGGAGACGCAGGGAACAGTTGACCTTTCATGGTTTCATGATCCCCTCCACATTTCCATGTGAAATAAAGATCAACGCGCCTTTCCTATTTGCCTGTTTTGAGTACAGCCCAATGGAGAATCAGCCGAGGGGCTCCCTCCTGCTGCTAAGGCACATATGACTAAAATCGCTAAGCCAGGTTTAATAACGTGCTGTCACCTCAGGAGCACAGGAAACTTATGAAACATGTGAAAGGGCTAATATTTTAGCCGTGGCACAACAGTACTGATCCGCGGTTCCAAGGTTCACTTTGACTCCTACTGCACCAGCCAACCAGTCACTGTAAGGCCACATGGAAACTGATGGTTTGCACAGTCAGACTCTCTCCAAAGTGCTGAGTACCAGCCCTTAACTTTTTTATGACTTTGTGCGGTTTGCTGCTGACTCAGCTTTTAGACTTTTGGGTGTAACCCACATGTTTTTTTGGCCTGCGCAGCTGACAAACTCTTGACTAAAAATTTGCGTCCCATTCCAGTGATATCAGCCTTGACACTAAGGTTGCACATGCCACGGTGAAAAGATACGTGAGTTGCAAAGTTCACAAAAAGACGGGGCACGCGGAAATGAGGTAAACGGGTTCATCGGGTCGTTTACAAGGTCTTTGAGACTAGATTGGTTTTGACAGGTTCTCCAGCTCCGAGTGCAGATTGAAATCCACATTAGGGGTTTAAGTGTTTGATCAATGAGCCGTGGGATAACCAGACCTACAGATAGTGTTGAAGACAAGTCTTCATTCTGACGTTAACAGGATTAGGATGTTAAACCGGCAGCCTCTTGGTTTCTTTTGAGGGTTTAGTTGGGAGAGTCTCAGCGTCCTTCAAACAAAGAAAATCTTCTTAGGGGTGGTGTGAAAACTTTTCAAAAGGATTGCAGTCAGTCATAAGCTTGAATTTGAATCCTCAAATTCATCACTCATCCCCAAAAAAGTAGCGAGGCACCAAATTCAGTCGTTTAGGACTAGTACAAAGAGATATAACAGAATGTACTTTAGGAGTACTCTACTTCAAACTCGAATGCAAACAATAGCAGTAATACATTAAAACATAAATAAGGGGAGATATAGATAGGCTTGCTGTGGGTAACTGGAGGTCACATGAACTCATCCAAAACTGTGAGGGCTTCTGGGGTTAATGGGGGACGAGTCCTCCCTGCCCGTCTGGCCAATGAGCTGGTAGAGCCGGTGGCTGAGGTTCTGCACTTGGCAGGTTCCCAGGACGCACCCGACTCTCATCAGCTGGGGATTGTGCTGGTAGTGACCCCCTCGCAAGGCGGCATGGCGACGAACCCTTGACAATCTCTGCTGGACCTGTGTGCCTTCCGTGGGCAGGGCCCATTCCAGGCTCGGCAGAGTCCTCCCCTTGTGGCGAGAAACCCTTGAACGCTGCTTGAGCTGGGATTGTAGAGCAAGCCGTGCCCATGCCAGATGTCTGAGGTGGGCGGTGAAGCGTTGTGAGCGCAGCCTGGACAATGAGGAGAGGAAGGTGGTCTCAGATGAAACCAGGGCATTGTCCTCCCTCTGGTTAATGAAGTCCAGCCTAAGGAGAAAACACAAAATACGGTTGAAAATCAAGATTTAAATGACGCTCTTTAAGAGAAGGATCAGCAGCAAAAAATGGAGAAAGCAGTTGTCTGGACAAAATAGGACACTGTCATGGCACCCGAAATCCAATATACTATTATACCCAGGAAACACAAAGGCAAGATACTCACTAACTATTAAAGTCAATAGGGATTCCTCAGGTTAACATGAACGTTGGTACAAACTTTGATCCCATAGTTGCTGAGTTTGGATGCGGATTTCCTAGTAGCAGAAATGCATTCAGCTCTGACAAACAAGCTCTCGTCCGCGCAAACATCCATTTGAGCGTAGCGCAAACATTAGCAAACCGTAGCTATGGGAGATTTAACCCTGCCACCAGTGGCTGAGTGGCTCTAGAGGAGACAAACAGTGGAGACTTGCCTTGCTTTAATGTTAAGTAAATCTGTTGAGCACACACTTTATCCTTGCCTTGTCTGTTGCTAAAAATTGTCAAATTACAGTGGGATGAACGCGACTGGCAAAGCAGTCGACCGGCAGGTTCGAGCTGTTCGGCAAACACAACTCGCCATCTGTTCATTGTTTGACCAAGACAGTGGCTTCCAACAACTTGACCTTGCGGCTCCTCGCTGAACTGTCTCCACCGTGTTTATATGGCACAACCGACTCGGTCTGGGTGGACTGAAAAAGCTAAATGTTACTCAGAGTTTCTCGATTTGGACCATGTTTGCTTCTATGAGTCAGTGGAAAACGTTCTTTGACCAGTTGCAGCTTTGGCTTGATTTAATTGTGTTGGTGCAGCGAATGTCAGAGCTTAAGTACTTTAGGTGTGAATTACCAAGTCGTGTTATTATGGCGTCTGGTTGAAATGTAACACATCCCAGCAGACAGCTCCTCGTAGCACAGGTTTCTCAGCCTGCCGTCAGGTTTCCTTTGCCGTTCCAAGAGAAAGTGGCTGAATAAACTTGCTTAATGCCAGGCCACATCGGAGACAAGCACTATTTCCAGCATCGGCTCGGTGTGCCACATGATGAGGGTGGGTAATTATGACACATCACCAAGTTACACCCACCTTGTCTGCAGAGTGGAAATTACTTATGACTGCATAAGAAAGCTATTCACATGGGGCATAAGGCAGCTCTGGTAGCCTCACACCAAGTTGCTGTATAATTATGTAACATTCTGCTAATAAATATAATTTACAGGCTCATTTACTGGAATATCCAGTAACTGTGGTGCTTGTACTCCTGGACAAATTAAACAATAGGTACCAAGTGTCCATAATTATTCAAACCGGTTAGCCAGTTCTAACCTTGAGCCTCCTCCAAAACCTGGCCTAATTTGTCACATTTGATCTCGTGACATGGTCTAATTTGGCTGTTAACGGCCAAATCCCACAAAACCAATAGGAAGAGGAGATCGCCACGATGAGAGGGCTTTGAAAGCCACGCTGGTTACTTGGCTTTAACACCTTGCAGCTTTAAACAAACAATTCCACTTGATTTAAAATGATTTTTAGGGATTGTATGCATTACAGTGTGATTAGGATATGAAACTAACTCCGATCATGCAACTGCAGCTGCTTAGTAACCCTATATACTATGACTCAAGCCTACCCTGACCCATCATCCCTGGAGCTACTGAGAGCTAGTCCCTCCTAACGCTAAAAGGGGTGCACCCTCTCTAATTCTGCTTCTTCTGAGGATGAACCATTCTCTCCGAACCCTTTAGAATAATGTTAGAACAAAGATGTGGACAGAATTAAAAGAGGTGGTGATTTATTGCTCATGAGACAACCGGTTCTGAACTATGATGATCTATTTTCATAATTATCCCAGCAGGGTGTACTTAACTTCATGGGCATATTTACTGTAGTACATATTCTTAGGCAAACCACATTCTCATGGTGTGAGTAGATAAAGTACAGTGTTCCTAAACAATTGGGCTGTGATTTGAGAGGCGCCTCCTTAGTGTTTTTTGAGCTGGCCTGAATCTCAAGTGGACATGGTTCATGTCTCATTATATTGTATAAAGGTTATACGGCTCCACAGCCTTGTTGCTCTCGATGTGGAGCACTTCATAGATGTGGCGGATGGAATTTAGGACTTAGCCATTAATCCACAGAAGAATTCTTTGTCCACTTGCTTTTTTCACCGTTTGGTCCGAATGAAGCCGGTGGAGTTTACGTCGCGCATATGTCTGAGCGGTCAAAAGGCTAACTAAGGCTAGGAGAGCTAACTAGAGAGACGCTAGTGATTAGCGTTACAGCAAGGTCAATGTTGGATTCAATAATCCTGCACACATGAATTTGTTGAGACAGCCACGTACTGGTTGTTCCTCAACAAGGTCTAAACATATCTGAGGAAAGATATCAAATCAAGGCAACAAACCCAGAGCCTCCTCCATCTGCAGACAGCCAACAGCAACAGGAGGCTGTCAGTCAGTCCCTTTCTATGCCAGGGTAAATGTTCTGCTTACACCTGTGCACTCTGATTGGCCATGTCATCGCTCCCAGGTCCCAGCGGCGCCAGGAGCACAGCAGCTCAGCCTAACAAAACCCTACCGCAATTCAGCTTCACATGTCGTCAAGTCCCAAAGCTTCGCACATCTGAGCGGTGCTGTAAAAGTGTTCCACTGCTAAAGCCATATTTAAGTTGTTTGGCTGTAGAGAACCAATCATTTTCGTCCAAAGAATCCAAGATGTTATGTCATATGAAAATGAAGAGTTTGTCTTGTGCAGGTTTATTTTGGAGAATGTGCAATTTCTCCTTGTTGGGAACTGCTGTCGGGCATTTTGTGTCATTTTCATGTGGCCTTACGTGGCGTGAAGGGACAAGATGGACACAATCACGGAGCAGGGAGAGGATGAGTGAGCCCCACACAGCATGTGAGCCATAAAATAGAATATAATTATGTCTATTATTATCATCCTCTCAGCTTGTGATGGTAATAGAACGATCTGTGCTGGACAGAGTTAAGAATTTGCTGTTCTTATGAAAGCCAGATACTGTATTAATGCGAGAGGTTGAGGCTTGTCAATCAGGACGGAGTAAGGTTCCTCGCTTTGTTAATAGAGAATGTGCTTCTAAACAGCAATCAACGTGTTTCAGGCACAAGATTTGAATTAAGGCAATTTCTGTGATGCCACGATATAATGATGAAAATAATAATAGTCTTTTTCAGGTGCGTACAACTACGAGGTGAGGACAATACTGAGGGTTCTGGTTCATACGTCCCACTCCGCTGCTCCATCAGTTCAGAAACGGGAAAACATACTAATGAGAATGATGGAGGATTACAGCGGCAGGCAGGTGCACGGACACATGAGCCGGGCTTTCCGTCGCTTCGATTAGGTTTCAACAGCAGGTGTTAGTGGTTGGAGCACACACACACACAGATACACACACACACACACAGATACACACACACACACACACACACACACACACACACACACACACACACACACACACAGATACACACACACACACACACAGATACACACACACACACACAGATACGCACACACACACACACACACACACACACACACGCACGCACACACACACACACACACACACACACACACACACACACACACACGCACGCACACACACGCGCGCGCACACACACACACACACACACACACATAGAAGCCCACCTGATCTTGTGATCTTCTACTGTTACACTATCAGTTTTAGATAATTAGCCCCCTTTTCCTCAATCTCTCCACAAATAAGAAAACAAATCTAGTGACTTTTCTGTCTCATGACTTTTTTCCCACTCACTGTTCCAGGGCCGAGCGTGTCCCACTTCCTGACCCTCTCCCTGGTTGAGTCTTGTGAGCTGTGGAGCCCACATTCACCAGAAGAGGGCGTTCTACGCTGACTTATCTTCCTTCCTTCGCTCTCTAAGCGTGTAACGCCGGTCGTGCGTTGCACCGCTTGGCACGAGGCCCATCTACCTTGGCTCAAACGGCAGCTCGCGCGCCCCGTGCGCGTTCCACCGCTGCCTAACATTAAAGGATCCGCCTGAAGCAGGTGCCAGTCGGTTCCTAAGGAGAGCATTTACAGTAGCTCAAGCTGGTATTTCTGGCAGCGCGCTCTCTTGGAGCCAGACGAGTTCACGCGCCTTGGAAATTACAATTTTCCATCACGGGGGGATTAAACCACACAAAACCTCTAGTAAAGTTCCACCTAGCTCTTGTCACGAGGGACTAAGGGATGGATGAAAAAGACGAGAAGAAGAATTTGTCAAAAAGTAATTGAATAAATTGTATAAATTGTGATACTGAATGATTCGGTATGATAGGACTTAGCGCGTTGAAGACTTAAACTTTAACCAACTTTACTACTATTACAGTAACAATAAAACACAAAAACAGTCACTGATGAGAAGCCCAAGGATAAATACTTTAATAAAGTATTTAAACCTAAAGCAGACTTCCTTCTGATAGGAAGCGGCATTGCACGCCGTCACGTATTCCACAGCTGATCTACTTTCCTGCAGGACTTATCTCGCAGAGAGAGAATGTGTTTTATTGTATGAGGGGAGCCTTTGACCTCGCAGTCTACAGTATCAACTACGTGCACGCAGGAACAAAGCGCCCTCACTTTTACGCAGTAACCGCGGCGTGATTTCTCACACACCCGGGTTTGAGGCTGAGAATAACGGGAATATCCCGTGGGGCTCGTGCTATAAGTGAGTGGGTGGTAAAAATGAAAAGTTCAAACAGTGTCACACGTGATCAAATTAAACGTATGAGTAATTCAACTATAGTGGTGAAAAAGCGTGTCGAATTGGCGGTAATGACTTTTGCGCACTACACAAAATGCTTAAATACCGGCTAATACACTATTTAGATATTCGCTCAGTGCATTCTTTATTACCATCTAATGACTAAATTATACAAATAAGTCGTGATCATGAACATTCCTGTTTTTGCGCCATCCAGGCAGGTACAGGTTGGCGCTACAGCATTAATTGAAAGCAGCAGAAAGAAGCCGCCCGTGCGTCAGTGCGCGGCTGCGTGTCGAGTAGCGCCGTCTCCTACCTGTGCTCGTCGGGAGACTCCTCCTGCGCCAAAACCAGCGGCTGCCGGAGGGAAACCAGGCTGATGCAATAGAGAGTGAGCGGCAGAAGGGACCGCATCTCCGGGCCAACTTTGCGCCCTCTTTGGAAAGGAGGGGTGACGCCACAGAGTGGGCGAACTTTAAACCCCGAGCGTGGGGAGAAAATGGACGGTTGGAGGAAAAAGCGACACGGCCCCAGCTGGGTGATGGGTCAGAGACCGGAGACTGGAGATGAAGCCTTTGGAAAAGCAGATGTAGAAAAGAACCAATTAACCGCTTTCATTCATTTACACTCCTCGCTTTCATCTAAACTTGCAGAATCGCAGCGTTTCTTCCTGTAGAACATCTCAACTTAACAACAATTACACTTCTGCACTAAACAAAGACTTCAAAATCTCCAACTTAAGCGCAACTTCAACCCATTCTGCAAAACTAGCTCCTAAACTATCACTTTCCAGGAACAGTACGTGTAGATAAAGTCACTGAGGATCACTCTTACCTTCTCAGGATCTTGGACTCTTTTGTTGGAAGCTTTTTTTTTCTCTCCTTAACACGAATCCAAGCGTCTTTGTCAAGATCAAGTTCTCCAGTGTGTAACTGTGCGTCGGGTGACATTGTGGGTTTTAAATACGCGTGGGCGGAGCTCGAGTGCCGGTAGACAAATTTGGACATCAAGGTGCTGTTACTGTACATTATTGTGTGCCCCGTATAGAACACTGTTCACAGATGTAGTAAGATGAAACAGAAAACGTGTGACTAATATTTTCATTACGTTACACGGAAACACCCACGACGTGATGTATAATAAAAGGTGTTTTGTTATAATAACAAAGTCATAATAACGCTGCAGGTCACGTGATGCTACTGAGAACGCTATGAAATGCTGGTTAATAAATATTACAACATATGAAGTAATAAAATAAAAGCAATGTAAGTAATACGAGGCCAAGCTCATAATTAGAAAACAACTGTCGTTTGGATAAATTTCTCCACCAGACCAAAAAAACCGCCAAACCTTCATGGTTCCGTCATGGTTCTTATCAGTACTAACATCTGGACGCCTTCCCAGAAAAGACAGGTCACATGGTCACATGTTCGGCAGCATCTTTGATACATTTCCCCTCACGACCTTTTCATCACTTAAGTACTTTCAGGATTTCCCCGCGGAACACAAGGCATTCTCGCTTTATTAGCTGTGAAAAAATAATTGTCCTTTAGACTCGTTTGCACGGGGTTTTGCTACCAGTCAAGTCAGACCTAACAGACAGAACAAATGAGGATCAGACTGTACATCACATGTCGAAACAAGTATCCGTTCAACATTTTTAATGACGCAGGTTCAGAATCCAGAATCCCTCCTTCATTCCTTATTTAATTAACCAATGTAGCAGAATATTAGTGACACACACACCTTCTCCTGCCTCAGTTCCAAGAAGGTATGTCAAGGAGTCTGAGTGGATGCCTTTCCTGGTACTGGAGAGAAGTTGCACATTCGTGTCAGGGGAAAACATCAACAGTGGCTGGAAAAGAACCTAATGATGTAGTGTTTGTTAAATGTGTGCTGGTTTGAACCATCTGGATGTCAAATGATCTTGTGCACAGTTTCGCAAGATTCACCTGCATGTCCTAATCCAAACTGCTGTGTCTTTGTTTTTGTAGAACACATTCATTGTTTTGAATAGGAAATAGAATGATTGATTTTGTTACTTTCCTTCCTCCGTAACGTTTCTGGAAAGCACAGGAGAACACACATTGCTTCATTTGGGAACAGATTGATTTGACTGATACAGACTGTAACAAAATGATGAAGCTGGAGACTTGCAGAGGTCCACGTTTGGCCGTTCCCCTTGTTTCTGCAGTGTGTTCACACTTCAGGTGCTGGTAGAACCCCGGCCGAACCCTAATCAGAGGCGTTTCAGACAATTCAGCATGTTTTCATCTGTGGCAGACAAATACCCCGGTCAGATGAAACCGAGCATGCGTATTATGCAGCCCAAACCTTTAGGTGTGTTCACTTCTTGGACCAGAGGCAAAACGGCAGAACGTTACAGCCCTTGAAAATAATCCACACACTCCCATTCACTTTTTTATAATAGTTCTATGTAACTAGTTCTAAATGAGTTAGGTGAAGGGTATTTCCTATGATATAATCGTTTGTGGTGTTTGCCAAATTCTCACCCTCGCCCTTTCAGACTTTGACCTCAGCTTTCCTTCATCCTCTCCCATGCAGCTTCAAATCTAGTTTTACTATAATAATTTGGAATTTCGATTTGGAAGTAATTCTCATTGTCACCTTTGACCTTGTTGGCTAAATTCATTTATATGCTTGTTCCATCAGCAACCTTCAGCCACTATCAACATCAGTGTCTATTGACCGGACGACGATGGCGCGATGATTCATAATATTTCCCAACACGAGTGAGCTTCACTCAGACTCGTGGAGGAAGCAGGTCACTTCCTCGCTGGTTTGGATTTATGTAATGGTTTCTTTGGCCTGCTCCAGCAGCCAGTGATGCTTTGAGGCTGTCGCGCTCAGTTTGATCTTTGGGCTTTGCTTTTGTTTTAGGTGGCAATTAGTGAGTCAGTGCCTCAGTGGAGCCGGCCTGTGCGCCACAGGGCGGGTTTTAAAGGAGCCTCTATCTTTGATCTGCCTTTGATTGGGTTTTGAGACAAAAAACGGAAAAGTTCTGGGGACAGAATGGACTGATCAAGAGCACACGGGCCACTACTCCATCATGTTCCCGATCCTGTTTATGCTCATGTGAATCTCCGCATGGATGCTTAAAGCGGTGCAAACAGCCCACAGTGAAGTGAACTCTCTCATGTATAACGTTCATTTTAAGGCAGACTGGATGATTGCTAGATGCTGTTCGTGCAGTCGGTCGTGTTCAGCAGCAGTTCCAGTGATGAGCTGTCAGCCATGAGATAAAAAAACACGTTGGTTTTGGTTTTCATCAGTAAATTAATCACAGATTCCTTTTAATGTAGGTAGAAAACACTTTCATTTACAAAGAAAAATGCTCAGGAATTTCCCTTAAACACCCACTCACACAGGAAGAAATGCACCAGTGGTGCATTTCACCTTTGATGGTGCGTGAGGAACCGATTCATTTTAATCACGATGTGCTTCATTCATGTGATAGTAACACTGTCAATTTGTCCAACGACTGAGCTCAGTGGTAATAGTAATAATAATTATAAAACTGTAAGAACATTTCTGTTTAAAAATGATTGTATACAGGTTCACGCTGACGCAGCAGTAACAGAACACAACACAGTTTGTCTCCGTTCAAGGTTTGAGTTTGTTCACATTTATGCCAAAGTGTGTTTATGGGAGAGGGTTTTTTTGAAGTCCGCAAACAGCATCTTGAAGTGTCCTGATTCTGAAATGAGACGTCCCAGCGCAGCGCCTGGTGAGCTGAAGGACTGTCTATGCAAACACACTGCACCTGCAGGTTTAAAGTGGACATCTGGCTCCATCTGGGTCCTGCTTTCTGCTTCTCAGAAAGAGAATTTTTAATATTTTGTTGCCCTTAGAGAGATTCTCTGCTCATAATGTAGTTTTGTTTGTTTTTTTGATTCCAGCTAAATAGACCACACCTTAGTAACCACCCTTTTTCTTCCTCCTGCCTCCTTGGACAAATAAATTATGGGCACGGGCAGTAAAACAAGTTTCCTGTGTGTGACTGTGATATTAATGTGAATATAATAAGTATAATGAGTATAATGTATGTATACTTTGTTTATGGCCAATTTGGGGAGAGGTCCATTCTCAAAGTGTAAGTCTAATAATTGCTGCCCCCTAGTGAGGCTAATGCCACATCGGCATGAACGTGCAGCTCAATCTGAGGGTGAACGTGCTTCTATGCTTCCCACGAGGACCAGACTGATACGTCCTCCAACTCTTATCACCCGCTTGCTTTTTTCAGTGTTTATTTGAGATTGTGTACAACTGGGTTTGTCTGACTGTGTTTTCTGCCAGTTGAGTGGACAAACGAGAGATTGGATGTCAGTGTGGGAAAGAAGGAGGCAAAGGACAGAAGCTCCCAGCAACTAATAGGAAAAGCGAAAGCTTGGAGCTTTAATGTTGAGTTTGTGCAACTGTTTTTTATGAACTTGATTCTAAAACAATGGATTTCCCAGATTAGTGTGAGGAACTTGACAAGTCTGCAAAGGACACTGTGACCGCAAGGCCACGCAGAACATTAGGGATGAACTTTTGAATGATCAAATCAATCAATTTAAGTAAACAGCTCAGAGTCTTTACAGGAAGTATTATCACAATAAAATCAATCACGTCACCTACAAAAAAACATATTATAAAGATACTTTTGCCAAAAAAGAGCTATGGATGCTGACCCCCCCCCCCATCGCATCCATCGTGACGTGTCTCTTTACATTCTCATCAACTCAAGTCATCAAAGTAGGTGTCTACTTTTGCTTTCAGATTATAATGGGCACAAGATGAAATAGGTCAATCTAAAAAATTTAAACTCAAACGAAAAAATGTGTTTTTTTTTCTCCTTTATTGCTCTCAGAGGTTTTGCTGCTACACACTCTGCATGATTGTGGAGTCGTCTCACTGTCTTTATGACACTGCATCTATTTTCAGCTTATCTGTCATCCTTTCTGGTTGTTTTGGGTGAAAGCACATTTGCTACAAATCCACATCTACTGCAGTTTTTTTGAACCACATTGTTTTGCTTATGCAAAAACAAAGGGACTCAAATTACAGCAAGCATTTTACAAAAAGCAAAGAGAGAAAAAGAACGCTATTATCTAGGAAAATCATTTCCGTCTCTCTTCAGCCCTAAACGAATGCAAAACCCTTCACGCTCGATGCTTCACCTGCGCTGAAGGGAAATCGGCTGCTGGAAAAGCCCTGCGACGAGCAGCGATGTGCAAAGAAACCCTTCAAACCGCTTCCTGTGTGTTGGTTAGTCTGCAGGAAGTCACGCGGTGGTGGCATCCTGCAGAGACTGGCTTCGTGCTCAGATTAGGCTGCATGTGTGAATGACGGACAATTGATAATGGAACAGGTGCGTCGCCCGCTTTGTGCGTCAGACGATGAAGGAGGACTAGAAGAGAATAAAGGATCGATGCCATTCCCACCACCTCGAATCAAGTGTTTCTAAAAGGTGTGTGGCTATTTTAGGCTGGACAAGGTGGCCTCCTGAGGCCCTCGCTACTACACTGAGGTCTTACAACACCCAAAGAAACAGGGGGAGGGGGGTCCCTCCACTCCCCTCCCCTTTACCCTCCATGTAAATTTGTACACATCATCATCATCATGTGGCGTGAGGTTTTGCAGAAAGCCCAAAGTGATTACGATTGTGGTTCAAAAGTAGCAGCTTCTGTGAATGTCAGTGCAGGAGCTGGTGGGGTCAAATTGACCAATGTGACGGTCGGTGGTGCTGCTGTCAAGTTGTCCTGGGTCGCGCTGCCCTTTGTTTCAAACGCAGTTGGTTTGTATGGACTCTGCTTTTGTTATCTTGTGTTATCTAGGCTAAGTCAACCAACATAGAGAGTGGCAAAGGTGCAACGTGTGGAAGGGTAATTTAAAAGTGATTAAATTAAGCCCGTGTGTCCCTTTGTGGAAGTTTTAGTTCTCTCATCTACAGAGTTCTTCTCATCTTGTGTCTTATCTGGACCTGCTGCCTCTTCCTCTGGCAAACTGTCAAGGTAGCGTGATTCAAGGCTACGTCGACTGTACGAATCTAAACCCCAGCTGTGACCTCCATGTAACTTCCTGAAAGCGGTTCAAAACCTGCCTTGGGACACGTGCTAATCTCCTGCTACCTCGGGGCCTCTGTTCGTCAGAAGCCCCGGCCGTCGACAGGCGGAACTGTGAAACAAGTGGGAGGCAAGTTGTCACTAAGTGTTGTAAAAACAAAGCTCTTACAGAAAAAGCGTGACATCTCATGTTCAGGGCTGTTTTCAGGCGGAAAGTGATAAACTTTAGGTTAAAGGTCGCAGCACAGGAAGTGTTTGGATTCAGCCAAGGACAGGCCACATGGATGTCAGCCCTCACGTTCTTCCTCACATCCCACCAACTCGTCATCAGCCACACTTCAGTATCTCTGCTCACTAACTAAATGCCTCAACAGAATGATGATTGTCAGAAAGGAAAATCTGTGGGAGATCAACAACAGGGAAGCAGGGAAACAACATCAACAACAACTGTCTTATGATATGTTTCTAAAGTAAAAAAAAAAAGATTCTGTTAACTAAGGGGATGTGAGGGGAAGTGCAACTGTGGCCGTGTGACTATAACACCCAACAATTCTAGTACACATGACACAACATATGAAACAATAAATCCTGACCAAAACTCCCTCATCACCACCAGAGACAGAGTTTTAATTAACATCTTGTTTAAGCAGTCGGATCATTTTATGGTTGAACATTTACAGCTTTAATAAATGTAACTACTTCCCTTTCTGAAGCACAATCAAAGTACATGCACAAATAACAGCCCCTGCCTGAGTAAGAAGGGGAAGGTACGATCATCGCCTTCAACATGAGGAGAAATGACTCGATCCATTAGTGAACTGAATGCATCTTAGCTATTTAGGTAACTAGATCAATTATGGATTCATCTATTGATTGACATATTCCTTAAAATATCTTGTGACTGAGAAGCTTGAACAACAGAATGATGCGTATTATATGGGTTAACTTTGTAAATAAAACTTAACTGACTTTATTCTGAACATTTTCTGTGTGTATGATTGTCTCTGCTTTTCTTTTCTGGCTAAAAGAGTTTAAAAAAAAACATCAAGGCTGTAAAATAACTGAAGTGATGACGTTTGATCATCCTCTGTATGTTGACTATGCTGCTTCTCCAATGGATTACCCCAGTTGCTCTTGCATCCGCCATTAAATTAGATCAGATCCTTTTACGGGTAGTTTTCAGTGAAGATTTCCTTGGAAGCTCTAACGCCTCGCGTTGAGGTGATGGCGTTGGTCCTACCAGAGGTTCTGGTCAGACGATCGGTCCCAGAGCGGACCGGGGCTCCTCTTCATGGGACATTCCAGCCTCGCAGCCCCTCCCTGGAAGTCCCTCACTGCGCAGGCTCGCGCCTCTCCGCTGTCAGGGCAAGGCACACTGACAGTATGGCGGCGGGGTACAGCTGGAAGGATGCTACTGTCGCCCGTGACGCGTCTGTCGCCTGGAGGACGTAAATGGACTAGCGACGGCGAAAGGAAGAGGGGATTTAACGAGAAAGGCCCAACGCCGTGAGCCGCGACCATGGCCCGGCTCGCCGACTACTTCGTAGTGGTCGGCTACGACCTCGACAAACGAGGTGGGTGCAGGAGTTAGCTTCCCTGCTAGCTTCAAGGCATTTATTAGCTGTCGGTAAACAGGAGGCGGGGACAGGCCGGCTGCCGCGCACAGCACCGGCGCGAGGCGCTGTCATTTTGCAGCTAGCTGTCAACTTTAGGCCGGGGACCCGCAGGCCTCATGGGATTAGTGTACTTAAACGCTAGCCTGTCAGCCGGTGCTCCGGCATTTGTGGTAACGGAGCACAGTGAACGAATAGTTCCATTTAAGAGCCCAGCGTCCAGTAGTGTTTTAACTATAGAAAAACAAATAGCCTCGTTATGTTCACAACAAAGTTAGGCTAACTTCATTTGCTAAGAGCTAACGTTAGCCGAAGTAGCTCTGAGGGGAGGACAGGGAGGGCTGTGAACTACTACGGATTTGTTCTCCAGTTTTTCATGCTCTTCACCTATCTTTTGTTGACAAATATTTTTGGTGCTATTCTTTTATTTTAATTAGACTTTCGTGCAGCATTTGTTTTACAGCGACTTGTCAGTGTTGTGTCTGCAGGGTCCTCACCAGTTACTTGGGGGGAATCAGACCACGAAAACCCTGTCTGCAATTTCCGCTTGGACTTCGGAGTCCAATCGTGATTTAAAGCATTGGAAATCGACGCCCGATTGCCGGCAGAGTTGGTGATTGTTTTGTTTGTGTGTGGATTAACCCAGATGGCTTTGCCCCTCCCTGAGTCCCCTCGGACCGGAGCTCAGTTTTTCTTGTGTTGCTGGGACCGTTATCTGAGTCCCCCTCCCTCCAGCCTGTGCCTTGGCCTAGATCTTTTCACTATAATGGCCCGTTTAATCATGCAATATTCAACCCGGCTGTCCGCTGGAAGCATGGCGGCTCGTAGCATGGTCGAGTTATTTAGTCTGAGTAGATTTTCGCTCATGATTTATTCAAAGGAGGCAAAGTGTAACATGACAAGTGCTCTTTGGTTGGACGCAGGCGGATAACTGGCTTTCATCTTGATGATGCTGAAGCTACCTGCCGTCGCATTTCAGAATTATGCAAATGCATTCGTCGCATCTTGTGTTCGTAGGTGGAGAGGTTGAACACAGGATGTTAGAACGTGGACACTGCAAAGTCTGCAGAAAGGCTTCCTGTTCTGCCCTGTGTGAATGCAAGGGAGAGCTGAGGCCTGTAAAAAGCATCTGGGAGCCAGACGCAAAAGCCACAAAAGCTTTAATGGATCAAGACCTCCATGTCTTGTAAAGCGAAACAATTAAGGGTGATGATGGTTGTTGGGGTCCCATAACGGCCTCTTCCCTGTTTACAGTAACTTCACTCGGTACTGCTGGGATAGGGCACTTTGTAAAGCTGGCGCTACTATCAGCTTATGCCAATCATTATACTCATCTCCATCACCACTGGATCCTCTGACAAGCCTGCATCAACTGTCTACATCCTCCTGCCATTGCATCAGCAGTCGTTCGCACAGTTAATGCTTGTAGGTGCTCTAAAAGCGCTCTACAAGCTTTGTCTTATCCCCCACACTTCTTTAGACTTTAAAAGCGATCGTAGCTATTGCATTTGAGCTTGTTTCTCCTGAAAGCGCCCTCTCAAGTTAATAATCATTGTCTGCATGTACTGTAGTTTTGTCATTGTATTGACGTTTAAACTTCTCCAACTATGCTTCTCTGGAACTGAATGATCGTAAAGAAAATGCTTGGCTGTGGACCAGGCTTGAAAACAGTCTTCGGTCATAAGAATACCAGGAATTCTGCAGCACAGTAGAGTTTCCTCTTGTGTCTGTGCATCCTGTGTGTGTGCATGAGTGTGACAGTGTTTTTGTGTGTATGCGTGTGTGCGAGACTAGTTGCAGGTTGTCATTGTCGGTGGAACATTCTTTACAAGTGTGGGCAGTGACAGATTTTCAGGATTGATAAACTCACCTTGTTGGTGTCTTAATTGGGAATTTTATGATGTTGTTTTTGCAATTTACAGTAGCCAGATAGTTTTACTGTTCCTAAACCCCACAAATCTCAGGCTTTTTGCTATTCATGTCTGATTGTCTCTAAGGTGTTGGATTGCTCACATTGTTCTCAATCAAAATCACAAGTATGCTATCAAAGGAGCCTATTTTGAGCCACAATGGCTACCCGTGGACTGGGAAGACTCCCTAGATGCTGGGGTGTGGTCCTCACAGGCCAGGGTCTCTTGAGCAAACTCCACAGCATGTCACTGTTTTGACAGCGGTTCCCTCTCCTGGAGCCAATTAGATACATAGTCCTAGTCCCAAACAGGAAACAGAGGAGGGGACCCGAGGGGACATTTATGTCTAGTGAAAGATGTTAAATTGTCCCCCTGTGCATGGCTGAACCAGGCAAGGGGCTTGTTTGGTTTGTGTGCGTCACCTCACACAGTCGCATTGTGAATAGCTCCATCTCTGTGACTGTTTTAGGGTGCTGGTTGTTGCTTAATACAGAATGTGGCCGTCTCCTTTTCTAACTGGAGCGACAGCTCCGCCGTCCACTTACTGTGCTCCAGCCTCTCCTTTCAGTCAAACTGGAACCACTTGCATGTGAGGACAAGGAGGAGTTGCACACAGGGACCCACTGAGGCTGCATGTGAGTCAGTTGTGTACTGAAGTCAGATTGTGTTCATTGTAGAGTCGCCGCTAACAAGACGTTTATAAGACTTAAAAGCACTAAAAAGCATGGTATTGTAAACAAACCAAAAGCATCCAGCAGCTCAAAGTACGGGACTGACTCAGTGCTGTTGCAGTGATTGTGGTGTTAAGTTGTTGGCTGCTTGTGAGTTTCACGTATCACTTATAGCACCAGTTTTATCACCAGTTTGGCAAAGATTTGACACTGATGAAAACTAATAACTGTTATTTTACATTTTCTTTTAATAGATGCTCCACGTATTCTTTTAGACCACTTTAGAGGTAGGAGGCTCGATCAGTCAGGCAGAAGCTGTATAGTCGCTGCCGTTATGTGATTGTGTATTCATCTCTCCAGTTTGCTTCTTCAGCAGGCCCCTCCTCTTGCTCCTCCTCAGCTGTAGCGAGGAAAAGTGAAACTAAAGGTTGCCAGGGTACTGGCTACTCACATAAGTGCCAGGTTTGGGAGACTGTTGCTATTAGTCAGATATTTAAGTCATGCTATGCAAAGCAGGTAACGTTTACACTTGTGTCAATCAGTCGTCCTGCCGCATTCGTCTTCACAAAAACTCTGCCACTCAAACCTTTCTGTCTAACTTCTGCTACAGGTCAGTTCAATGGGTATAATCTGGTTGCTTCAGTCTAACTGCGCTGCAGACATGATGTAGTAGGGACTTAATGTTACGTTTATTAATGCCGTGACGAATGACTAATTTATGCCGTGCTCACAGTTGCAAACTGTGTATAAGAATGTAAATGAGGGTAACAGAAGCCTCTCATATTGAAACTAGATAAACTGAGTGTGTGAGCATGAAGAGAGAGAGTGTCTGTGATGCTGCCAGCAGTGCCTGACTGTGGGCAGCCACTTCCTCAATCGCCTAAGAGCAGAGCCACAGTCTTTTAAGACCCTCCAGAAATAGCCCTCACAATCTGCCTTTCATAGGGGGACATAGTGTGACACTGGGTCATAGCGGTGCACTGACGCTTGTGTTTGTGTGTTGGCACGATCTGGCCTCCTCCTGGATTGTGGCAACCCTTGTAGAGCCCCCTTTCACATATGCAATTTCAGGACTGTGGACGGGGGACCTTTTAACATTTCTTAGACAGTCCATGGAATCCCTCCACCAAGTCCTAAATCTGTTTGGTGTCTGCGCGAGCTAATGTGTGGGGAGATTTCCCCGGCTTACTGTTTTTTTCCGTGTACAGATGTGCAGAAATCAAATGCATTACGCCAGAAGTGCGCAAACGAGAAATGTCTGTTTAAGTGCCACATGCGTGAAGTAACAACTTGACACAACAACCCAATCTGATCTAACAGGCCTTGTTGAAAGTGCATGAGTGGCAACATTCGCATTTTATACAGATGGTGATCCACACTAGCTCCATTACAACGTATGCAAAAGGCCTTCCATTGCTGTTTTTCAATTGCGCAACGGTTCAAGTGTTGCATGTTGCAGCAGCCTGTCTGCTTCTCTGAATGCTCGTTATTCACGAGGGAGCTGACGGCCTTAGGGCCCCAAAGCTGCCCTCATTCCCCCATTCCTGTTAGATAGACATAGAGAAGAGGGTGTGGGTGCATGCTGGGGGTAGGTATGCATTTATACTGTATGCTCCTACATGATTGGTTTTTTTCTCGTCCTCTTATGCCAGACGCTCTTTAGGCAAATTGCAATTTGTGTGCGTATGTGCTAAATAAATGTGACCTGCTCCCCAGGGGGCCAACAGAGGGCTGGGTGCTCTGCCCTACATTTAGATTGAGGTAGTCCCAGTTCAAATGAAACCATTTTAAAACAGATGTTTTTTCTTTTTTTTTTAATATACTCTGTACACAAGTATTGTCAGAACCAAAAGAAACAAAATCTACATTTTTATACTTCTTTTTGTGCAGGATGGTGAGGGGTGTTAGGGATGCCCTCCTCCTTTTGATGGTGCTTTGAAGGCTTCCCTGGAATTCAGAGAATTTCTCGCAGCCTTTTATTAGAACATAGGCTGAGTCAGTGCTGCTTGTTGCTTCAAGGAACAGGCGTTCATTTTCCCCTGGGGGTCATTTCAACTTATCTGCAACTGTTGTGGTTTGTAGATACCAGAGCTGCATCACCCTGTTTGAGGAAACATCTATAGACTGTAAATGAGTGCAAGAAACTAGTGCTTGTATGATTTTTATGGACCTGGCAGCTTAATAAATGCTTCAGAAACATTGGTCGATTCTAGAAAAAGCTCTGTTCTTCCTAAGCATAACTTAATCTGACCCCCCGTGCTGGCGCTAACCTTTTGTAGCCTTTGATTGGTTTGAATATGTAGATTAAAGGACCGTTATTGATTCTGCCCTGGTCACAGTAGCTGTCTAAGCTACTCTGCAATGCCCTCCCTGCCTGTTTCTATAAAATGTTATTTTGATGCACAGCAAAGCCCAGTGTTAAAATGATTTGTGTTCATTTGACTGACTGACAAGCGTTTGGCACTTTTTCCACAGCATGGAAAGTTATGTTTACAATTTCAATTGAGCTGATCTCAATATTAATTGTCTCATGGCTTTTGCAGGTTTGGAAACACTCTATAACATCTTGAGCTTTTCTGCTACTGAGGTCATTAGTTACTGCTCCAGTGGTCATTTGTATAATAAGATAAATATGTAAATTATTATAATATAGTATTGTGCATATTTAAATCGAGTCTAAAAAACACTTTGTTTGCCACTGGGTTTATTTACAGTACTGTATGATGCCCATAAAATAGTGATTTATATACTGTACCTTGCAATCCTCCCTGCATGTTAAAAATCAGAAATCTCGAGATTAACTATAAAAAATTTAGATCTTCATGGAAGTCAGTTAACAATGATTTACTGTCTGCCCCACTGTTTTTCTGTCACTGGGACCAGTTCTTGTTTGGCTGTAGGACATTCACATATCTGTGTCTTGACTAAGCTGCAACTTCCCGCTGTTATATGTTGGCGTTCACTTCTGTGGTGGAGTCACAATTTCAGGGGTAGCTCAAATCTCCAGAGAATAAGGCAGAGCTTGTGAAACGATGGCTTGGTTGTATTGGTTACTCTTTGAGCAGCAACATGAGTTGGCTCACAGCTATCATGTTTCCTGTTGCATTATTCTAGGGTAGTGCATGTAACTCTTGTATGAATGTTGATCTTGAGGAAGCTAGAGTTAAATTGTGTTTCATTGTGTTTTTGATGGCTTTAGGGGTGTATCTTTCCGTTTACCGTTACTGGTGTTCTGATGCTCAGCTGTTACCTGTTCCGATATATTTCTTCAGTTATCACTGTTTAACAGTACCATTCTAAGTTGTTGTCTGTTAATGCCATCAATTCTTGTCACTTCTGGATGTCATATCTGATTCTATTGCCCTCTTTTCAGCTGATCGCTTCTCACACAATGCCAAACCTCATGAGATGACTTTCTGACTTCTTCATCCTGATCGTCTTTCTTTACCTTGATCAACATCCCTTACTTGAAGAAATCCTACAGGAAATTTGGGGACAGGGTTGCTGACTGTTGTAGAGTAGTCATTCCCAAAAGATGTAAGTAGGCCAGCTTCTATGTTGGAATCAGGAGTGCATTGTTTGTATGTTAAGTGATAATAAAATAGAATGATATAAACTGAGGGAGTCAATGGATGAATGGTAAACGAGGGAAAGGTTGTAGCGAGACAACCGATGAAGACGATTTCTGGTTGTTTCACGGTGGCTACATTCAGCAAATAATTTACTGCGATGACAGGCACTTTGGGGTTTTGGTTTAATTTTTCCTTCTCTGCTTTTCTCCTTCTTCATGTCTAACTCAAACATGAGTTGTGCATCAAATTCTGCGTCACAAACATACGCTCTATTGCCAACATAGTCCCACATCATTGCCTCAGTATATAATTCTTCTTCTTATTCGTACAGTGTAGTTTGGAGAAGAAAGAAGTCCAGTTGCCATCTTCAGCATCAGTGTTTAATTTTCATCATCTAATGAATTATGAACAGAATTCTAACACCTTAAACATATTTTACTTGAACTTGTTCTTCATATTGGTTCTCAGTTCAAGACTAGTAAAAAGTTGGTACCACTTAGTTTCATGGCTGCAAGTAAATAGCTCTGCGCTGTTTCTAGTATTAAAAGCGGAACAAAGGTCCAAACATTCCTACCAATCAAACCTTGCTCTCTTGTATTTGGAGCAATAAACTTAATGCTTAATTCACATTTGTACCATTGACTCTTGTCTCCAACTGTCTGAGGGCCGTGCCTTCCTTTAGTACAGTTCACCCCCAGAGGAAGTAAAATAAAAGTGGATGGTGGCACAAGACTAATAAAGTACAATTGCTTCCTGTATTGTAGACTGTCCTCCTCTCGGTTCCCTTTAAATGTTAGCGCTGTCCAAACCCCTTGTTTTAATGGTCACTTATGGGAGCTGAATTTCATGCAAACATTTCTTTTCTCCCTTCTTTGCTAATCTAAAGATTGTGGCGATTCTCTCAACTGGAATTAAATTATTATTAAAATGTCTTTGTGTTTCACCTCTGTTAGCAGTAAAGTAAGTTGCCATTTATATCTGTTTAGTAGGAAAAGAAGTAGAATAAATGAAACAGACTTCGGTCTATGCCACGAGTGAATTAATTTTGAATACCCTACTGTCTTAAACTGAAACTCTGAAGTTGTATAGTCATTGTGGCTGGCCTCTTGTCTCTCTGAAGATGGTTTCCTCCCCTGGAAAGCATTCCCTTTTTTTCTGGACTGCGAGACTAGGTAGTGTTTACTTTGCAGGAAGGATGTGAAATTGTTGAACAACCTCTGCACAAGGAAACCGTTTCACATTGTCTCTAGGTGACAGTGGCCACTAGATGGTGTTTTGTTTTCCTTCAGTCCAAATCCAAAATGGCGGACAGTTATGAACATTCATCGCTCCTGTCATTTATGCAGGTGTACACCTCTGAAGTGTTGCCTATTGATAAGCTGAGCTGCTCTGTGGAGTTTGGTGACGTCACCTCCGGCCTCCTATTTAGTGTAGGTCTGTTGCTGTAGAGCTGCTTTTATTCAGCGTGGCTCATGCTCTTTATATTACTCAACAACACTCCCTAATGTGTTTGTGTGTGTGTCAGTGTGTTATTAAATCCACAAAGTGCATGTACAGCACCTTAAAGCCATCAAGCTTCAGAGCCCACATTAAACCTCATTTGGCACATTTTTGCTGGAGAACTGCAAAAAACCAACCAGTGTCTGAGCTCTCTTGTCGCGATTGTTGCCGTCGCCTTGGAAACGGCCTGCTGCCGCGTCACTGTGGTTTGGAAGACTACAAACGAGGAGCTGCTGCCTAGACCAGCACCGCAAGAGCTTGACACACACACACACACACACAAAGACAGACGACGTGCTGCACACTCATTTCAAGTCTGACAGTGTGAGAGTACTGCTTGTAGGGAGTCATCTGTCCACACTAGCACATGTTACAGTGTTTGATCTCTCACACTCATCCTTTTTATATTAATAACCTCTGTTTCTCAGGTCTTTGTTATATTTGACCTATAAACCTCTTTGTTGTTGTTTTTTTCTGGCTGGCCGGGATCTTATAATTATTTGGACCTGAATATCTTTTAAACTATATGACACTGCTGGATGTTGTTGTTTTTTTTTTTTGGCTGTCTGGACAAAAAAAGTTGTATCTTTAGCTCTGTATTTAATTTTTCTGGTGCAAGTGGTCAGAGTCAGGACCTCTTGGAGTGTAATGAACCTATTATTATTATTTCTGCAATCTGAGGAAGATGGCTGATGTTTACTTTCACTGGACTGCTGCACATCTTAATCTCAGACTCCATTTGCTTCTCTCTTCTCTTCTGCCCCCTCTTTACTCTGTGCTGAAGAGTGGGGTGAGCCTCAGATGAAAATACACAGATTGGAGCAGAGCAGAGAGGAGGTTATGCTTAACTTGAGTCAACCAATGCTTGTTAACATTACAAAATCAACTCGTGATGGCGACAGTAGGAGCAGCTTAGCCATTAGCGAATGAACAAGCTGAAGACAAAAATGCATAAATGTAACATGTTTGTAATGAATCATAATGTTATTGTATGTATAATGTAAATGACCTTTAATGCTGTGCAAAATATTTGAAGATTATTTATTTATAGTTATGGTGTTGCTCTGTCATGTTGCCCAAAAGATAGTCATTGCAGAAATATTACAAAATATTAGGACATAACCTTTGGCAGACTGATCACATCAAATCTTCCATTAGAACTAAAGTGAATGCAGCAACAATCTTGACATTGCAGGAATATGGACAGGAGGAAGATGAGTCATTAAAACTGTAAGGAAAAGACTGAGAAGGAAACCAATAGGCAATAATCCAGGCATTAACATGTTGTTTTTACAACATGTCCGATAGCAAGATGTCTCCCTTTGTTTAACGTGGTTAGTATGACAAAGTGCTAATTGAGCATCAAAGCAAAGCTGTAATACTAGAACATACCACAAATATTTGTTCACAGATCGAGTTTCTCAATCGCTGACCCTGTTTCTGTTCTGTGAAGGAAGTGATGTGTTCTCTTTTATGTAGTAACTGTAATTCATTTCTTTAAATCTGATGATTTTAGGTGAGCTGCGCTGATGGATGTCGTATATTTCATATTCATATAAAACATGTCAAGAGTGAAGTTGTAGTACTTTAGAGTCTGCATTCGATTGTGAAAAAATGTTACCTTTTTTATAATACTTTTCTCTAATCGTCCAGTTTCACATTTACATGGCAATTAAGTAATGAGCTTTCTCGAAAAAACTCTAATCTGATGACTGTGTTGTTTGCATTTTGAAGACTCAGCTGCAGTTAAACTACTTCCAGAATGTGAACTTCTATGAATATCTTAAACAGTGCAGGAGCCTCACAGCGGTTTGGTGTTTGCATGTGATTTCAGGCCAGTCTGAAGCGGTTTGTGGTGCTTATTACTCAGTATAGCTTGTAAACCACTATTGTTTGCTGTCATACCTTTTTTGTAAATGACAGGATGAGGAGTAGGAGTCTGGTATGAATAGTGTTTGCGTGTGATCTTATAAGGCGGAGGACCTGCAACAAGTATCAGCGAGTCGATGACGTGTTGTTTAGGAAAAGTAAAATGTAAGATTTAATGATCAGAACCTGCAGCTGGAGTGCACAATCATGTCCTGCATTTAAGATTCAAGAATGCATGAGGATGTCACCTAGATCAGAAAGAGAATGCAAACATAGTCTAATCTGATGTCAGCAGGAGACTGTGCAGAGCTTACGGCCCGTATAAAAGATACCACATCATGGCTGTAAGGATGTTTGGCATTGTGAGATAAATCCTGACGAGGAAGCTACAGGTAGAACCTCCAGTTACTGTACCTGCCTGGTTTATAGCAGGATATGCCTCTCACACAACAGGCTGATAGAGTTTGGAAGCTTTATTATGCAGTCAGTTTTCCATATATTTAGCCTCCTGTAGTTCATGCCTCAGCTCTTAGTTTGCTTGTTTTGAGTGCAAAGTTGTATTAATTAAATGAATGTTTAAAACATTTAACAACAGCACAATGTCTACAGCTTATCACAAATTACCTTTAACATAATGAGATCTTGTGTTGCTTAAGATCCAGCCTATGCGCAGGGCCCGCTGGAGCTTTGCCATGTACTAATCAAACTGGATCTGACTGGAAATCGGAGGGTGTGACACAGAGGAGGGCCACACGAAATGATCATCCAGCCTGAATGAGCCGCTGTCAAAGTGAAAGAGGTGTGGCCACGCTGTGGCCTGACTCATGCTTACAATGGTGAAATCACTTTACCACTTTGTACCTGCCGGCAGAGAAAAGAGTGGGAAATGGGAGCGATGCCACTTTTTGGGAAAGTGAGTGCACAGTCATGCTGGTCTGGCAGATATCTAAAAATCAACATTTCAGAATGTGATGTTCAGACTAAGCCTATTTACCAAGCAGTTTTGCAACATTAAATATATATACATTATCATGTTCTGATACAGATGTGAAAAATTTCCTATAAGCAACTTCGAACAGTACACCGCTCTTATCAGTGTATTTGTTATACACAAAGTTGTCCACCCACTGTTGCCTTTTACAGAATTAAAACTAGGTAATTATCATAATTGTGATTTATTTTAAGTCAACATTAAGTCAATTTTAAGTCAACATTTTGCTCTGGTGTTAATAATGTACTTTCTAAAACATAGGAGGACTTTAGAGTTTTGTAGTATTTAAGCAGCTGTCATTAGATATCGGGAAAGCAGCTCTGTCCAGTGACATACAGCAGTAGTAAGTAATGTCAACTGCCAAAGACACATTCCGACTGTAGTAATAAATCCCATGACATTCTGCAAACCAAGTCTGAATAGTTGAGCCCTAGTGGTACAATTTCTCAACAGTCTCTAAGGCTGATAGGGTATGACTTCTTTACAGTATGTTTACGTAACAATAATATTATGATGTGCAGTCAGGAAAGTTGGAGACAAAAAGGTGTCCTTTTTCAGTTGTACTGCAGTGAATAGTCCTTTTATTTTGTCTTACATTGTCCAAAATGATGAAACAACGTGCTTCATTCTGGGTTTGAACTGGAATCAACAGGGGGATGAAAATAGTCAATTGTGTTTGGGTTTTTTTAATGTTGCTACTTCATTCACCTCAAGATATGAGACATTACACAAACCGGTGCATCAGGCCCAGTCATACACTACTCACCTGTTCCTACAAGGTAAACACTTGCATCATAGTTGCTTAGTCTTTTCACCTCAAGTGTGTTGCCCATCACTGTTTGTATTTCACTTCATACCGGACCTGGCATTAGTTTGATTCCTTGTCTAATACGTACTGGTGCCACTTAAATATTAATGCAGCTCCCTGTCAGGAGTGGTCGCTTTTCATTGTGTGGTTTGCTTTCCTGTGTGGTGCTTTCCTTTCTGCTGTAGCTCTGCAGAAACGGTTGCAAATGCGCTCATTTGCTCTTTATGCGGCCTTGTGGCTTTAGAAAGGCTGTGAATGATCAGAAACAAGTTGTTTTTTATTTTTCAATATGCAGGTCAACAATGCTTCAAGTTGTCACTAGGTAAAGTGGTGAACAAGGCTTTATCTGACATCTGCACACAAACTATTGATTAACTTTAGTGTAAGTCAACTGTAGCTAATGTTTCTTCCTATGCCATGCATCTATCTATCTATCCATCCATCCATTCATACAGTAAGGGTCGAGGAGTGCTGGAACCTATGCCAGCCGTCCTCCAGGCAAGATGTTGGGCATCCTGGACAGGTCACCATCACATGGAGACCGACAACCAGCCACACTCACACCTACCGTCAGTTAAGAGAGACTCTAGTTAAGCTCACCCCAGTTGCCTAAAATCAAACATGACAGTGAAAAGGAGCGTAGTCGTGTGTGTCTGTGTCTGTCTTTCTATCTCTCTGTCTATCTGTAGTCTGTGGTTCACTGGCCTGCGTGTCACTCCCCACTCCCTCCTGGCTTATGCATACACTCCTCCCAACTGCTGCGCCGTGACCCGCTTTAACTGGTTGGAGATTCCCCACCCTTCAACCATTGGCTCATATTGCATTTGAACCAGCCCTGATTTTTTACTCTTACACTGTTTGTATGGGACATTAGTGATTTAAAAAGCTTAGGTTTGTTCTAAATGTTGCTCAACCACCTATTATTTAATGCAGTTTTGTGTCATTTTATGCTAGTTTCTGCTTCTTTGTTTTGGGAGGATAAAGTGTATTCTCTGTGCAGATGAATGGCGCAGTTATGCAGCCTGCAGGACTTGGGATGGAATCAAGCTGAATGACGGGCTTGTGGTGGTTACATAAGTCAGCTTTTGTTGTGTCATTGTGCCTTTGTGATGAGCCGGGCCCTGGCCAGTGGAGGAAATGGTCTAATTAAACAGCAGCAAGCGAGCGCTGTAACACTTCCACATTCTGTTTAACAGGCACTTGTTGACTCTTTTAAAACAAGTAACAGACAGAAATCAGTGGTAACAACTAGAATTTTCTCATGACTAATCTGCAGGCACAGTGATTCGTCAGATACTCCAAAAACTCCAAATGCCCTACTACGAGAGGAATGAAACCCGGAAAATCATGTCAGGTCAAAACTATCACAGCACGAGCTATTCTATCACAATATATCAGTTCCCCAGATCAGCATAATTATGTTTGTCATAGTGAGACAAGATGTTTTTAAAGAAGATTATTTGAATACGAAGTTTATTTATGTGCGACATACAAATGATAAAACGCTGATGAACGTCACAATGTTTTTCTAAATAAACGAACAACAAACTGTGTAAATAATGAGGTCTGACCTCTATATGTAATCTCTCCCTGTGTCTCTCTGCAGCGGAGGGTGAAGGTCAAGGTCGCATTCTCCAGCGGTTTCCTGAGAAAGACTGGGAGGACAGCCCGTTCCCACAGGGCACAGAGTTGGTAAGTCAACTCGCACAGACATGTTCCTGTGTAGGGCCCGTGATTGTGTGGGACGCCCTCTCGGTTCCATTCCAGTAGGCAGCGTGTTCACTGTGGACCTCAGAAGACAGAGGAGAGAGTTGTCGGAGAAAATCACAAACTAAATGATATACAAGTACAGTATGTTAACAGTAAAGATCTCTGAGCGACTTGACTTAAAAGTAGCTGCAGTTTGCAACATTATTAACAAAGTTCAAAGTTCGTGGGACTGGAACTAACCTTTCTGGACATTGCTGCGAGAGGAAAATAAACCCCGCATTGAAGAAGGATAGTTTGACAAGACAAAGAGCCAAGGACAACCTCAAGGAGCTCCAGTGCGGCTCGCTCTATTGTAGACTATTTGAACTTTGGACTCCGTTGAAGCGACCAATCCTGAAAAATAATAAACAAAAGAACAAATTTGAATTTGCTCAAACTTCTATTTATTTCATACTTTTGGGAAAAGTTACATCAGCTTTGTGTTCAGAGTTGAAGTCATTAACACTGTGCTTACTTTAAAACATGGCAGCAGCTTGGTTTTGTTTCACAAAATTAATATTTGTAGCAATAGAGCCATTTAGAACTTATTTTATGACGCCCTTTCACTTGTTTCACACACACACCTAAGCATCAGACGTGCCTGTAGAACATGTATAAGGCACAACAATGTTTTGTGGACATCAAACTTTGTCAATCATGGAAGTCACTGTTCCCCATTCCACCATCCACCCACTAGAACTTGCGGCCACTATACTCAGGAAATACAGGAAGAGAGATTTTGAACGTGTTGCAAAAGGTCCCAACACAAATGAACAATAAAACCCAAATTATTAAATTGAAATCTGAACCACTGAATGATGATCTGCTCTATTTATACACCACTCACCAGTAATCTGAAAACACGTGGAGTCCATTGATGTGGGTCAGGCTGTCATCCTTGCAGACTCAGCAAACCTGTAAATCAGCGTATTTGTTTCATAAGCGGCTTTTGTTGCGGAAAGATTACCGACACAACAAATGTCACATGCTTACCCATCCACTTACAGGCCAACTTCAGCTTTATTCTTCAAATCATTGAAGCAATAACCAATAACCACCATGACACATCTTTACAGCTACTGTAAACAGACTTTCTATTGTTGTGCTGCTTTGTGAAAACAAAAGCAGTTTGCTTCATTAATCAGAACAGAGCTGATTTTGCCATTGAGGAAAAACAAAGTTTAAACTAGAAGTTACTGGTGTCTAATAAATAATATATATGTAACAGAAGTAATATTCTTTTCAAATCTTTCCGTCTCTGTTGTACCTCCCTTCTTCCCCCTCTCTAGTTCTGTCAGCCCAGTGGTTGGCAGCTGGTTCCCCAGCGTCAGCCTCCGTCTTTCTTTGTAGCGGTTTTGACGGACATCAACTCAGAGCGTCACTACTGCGCCTGCTTCACCTTCTGGGAGGGCCTGGACAACCCCCAGGTGAGATAGATGCCCGCATCTGTGCCCTTCACTACCAAGCTTGTGGTTTCTATCTGATTGTAGCTGCACCTTTCTGTTCAGTTGCAGAAAGTTGGCACTAGCGAGGCAGATGAGGCAGACGAGGAGCCAGCTGTGGTCCAGCCAGCGAAGGTCTTTGCCCCAAAGAGCCTGGTGTTGGTTTCTCGACTGGATTACACTGAAGTCTACAGGGTGCGAAACACACATCAATTATTTCTTTACCGTAATTGGTTTCAATGTGTTCTTTGTGAGTCGCATGGAGTATTCATCATCATCATCATCACCCATCTGTAGTAAATTTGATGTCATTACTATACAAAAGTACAGTACTATGTTGGTTTTCTTATTGACTTTGTCTGCTCTTATTAAACAGAACTGTCTGGGCCTCATCTACGCCGTCCATGTAGATTGCCTGTCTGTTCCCTTGGAAACGGTGGTCGGAAATCTCCTCACTTGTATCATCCCTATTGCTGGTGGTTCTCAGGTATGACGTAAGACTGCTCATCTTGCTCACACAGTCCCGTGTATGAATCACATTCCAAACTGCCGCCACGCTTCAGAGGTCCAAGATGATCACAGCCTCGCCATTCAAATAGGTCAAAGCTATCAGGGTCAGCAGCCCAAGGCTAACATGTGACACCTCTGTATCAGTTTTTATACTGTTCAAGCATAGGCCTATGTCACCCTATGCCTTGCAAGGCTGAGCAGGCAGTTGGCAACCTCCCAGTGTGCTGCGTAGCAGGTCTAAACTTGTGTTAGCTTCATTGAAATATTAGCTGTGTATAGAGAAGCTTGGAACCTGTATCTCTGTTTATTCTGTGCAAGAATATAAAAAGTGTGCATGAATTTTTATGTAATTTCGCTTAAAACATGATATTTTTTTGATTAATTCACCGATTGATTATGAAAAGAAATAGCTTTTTAAAAGGACACGTCTCATCCTGTTACATCACATTGTGATTTATACTGCAGCTCCGTAAACACCCTCAGTTCACAGTCTAGACACCAGACTAGTAATATTTTACCTAATTTGTATTGCTATATATACATAACTCCCTTTGTACATAATCAGTGACACTTAATCTTCACATTTATCAGGCGGTGGCGGTCATAGCTTGACATATCCGTCCTTTAACACAGATAAACCAAATGTCTTTAGTTTCTTCTCATAACAGATTGTATCTTACACACAAGCTTTGGCACCATTACGTGCTTGCTTTTTTATGTTGACAGATATTACTGCAAGAGCTTCCTACATTATAAAAATATTAGCAGAGCGAAAACACCATCACGGCCAACACTTTAATACTTTAGCACATTACATTATAACGTATTTCTCATGAGAATTTGCAATTGATTGTGTTTTCATTTTTTCTAATTTTTTTTTAAATACACATTTTTAGAAAAATTACAATGATAACCTTGTTCCTTTAGGTTTATTGTCCGTAATTGATAAATTAGGTGTTCCAATTACACTGACTTGTGTTCACAGCCACATACAGTAAAAGGTGCCTGTTTGTTTTTTTCCCATGAGTTGAATCCTCCCCTTTTGGTTTCCACTTGCTCTAACTGTGTGTATCGTGTGTACACCCAACTGTACACTGGTTCCTCTGTGTTACAGATAGATGAGTCCCCAGTTTGTAGTTTAGACATGGTTCCACAGGCACTGGCCTGTGACTGGCTGCTGGCCTGTCTTCAGGTAACTTTTTTCCATCCTGCAGAGTTCACCAATCAACAACCAGCGCAATTTTATTGATTCTTTTAATCTCAGAGTTGATTTATTTTTTGTTGAGTGTACTTTTTCTTCAAATCATATTATATTCATGTGTGATTGATGGTGCTTTAGCTGCTTTTTGTGTTTTGTGATCCAAAGGATAATTTCCAACATTCATTTTATCTCTTGTGTTTGTCCTAAATGGTATTTGTGGCAGAAATTGATAAGTCTTTTTCACACAGCCTACAGGGGCTTTGCAGGTTGCATTTGAGTTGCTAGGTGACCATATGGGATGGCAGATGGTTACCTACTGGGAAGCACAGTGTCTGAATAGGAGAATCAGATCTAATCAGCGTTAACGTACACGCGGACCCAAACAGCAGAGGCTAATACATTGCTCACCTCTTAGACTTGAAGTACTCACAAGATAGATAGAGATACATGCTAATTATAATTCAGCATAAAATTATAAGAGACAAACTGACAATTTAAATCCTTTTCCTCTTTTACTGTATGTACATGTACACAGACTCCCCTGGGACTTTACTTGGCTGTTACAACAAGTACAAACAGTTCTGCTCTTTCCTCTCAAGAGGAGGACAGACCAAAAGCTTTAACGTTTTTAAAGTTGTTTTAAAGTTTTTAAAGTTGGCCTCACTTTACTGAGATTGTATCATACTGTAGGTGCATTTTTTTAATATTAATACTAATACTAATACTAATATTTAAACCCTAATATCACATCTCACAAGTGTCCCCTACATTATGACACCAAATGCATTGAAATAGCCCTTATGGTTGCAGAGATACACTCTGTATGGCAGCTACACCCTCTACCCCCACCCACCCCCTACAATGGCAGAAAATAGGGTTACTAACACACACATATACACACACACAACCTTACAGTCAACCTCACTAAATGCCTGTTCAGCCTCTGTGCAAACATGCACAACAACGGGCGACATCAAAGCGATCATGGCCATTATACATACAGTGTAACCATGGCAACACTGTCACATACCAGTCATCTTAGGACACAAACAATTGGCACTTGGACTCTCTTCCTATATTAAATAAATATAAAAATGTATAGTTACTGGCTTTTATTTAACTGTAGGATCTCGTATTTCTGAGCCTAGGAGGTGTCACTCTTAAATTTGTCCTAGGAGTGAATTGATTGCTCGCAAAAATCTTATGAAGGGAACATCAGGTCATTAGCCTGTAAGAAATACCAGACAGTAAGAATAGAGCAGAAAAGAACCATGTTGTTAATAAGACCATGGCTAAAACAGGCATGACAAACCACATTGTTTTTTTAATTTTATTATTTATTTGAGCATTTTCTCTAGTAAAGTCCCCTCAAACAACAGTGTGATCTCTCACACTTTGTACCCCTGACCACTGACCTGTGTTTGTGTGTGTGTGTATGTGTGGTAATGTAATGAGTTGGGGGAGGACTTCTGCTCCGTTTGGATAAGTCAAGTGCTTATCATCCATAAGTGGGTAGGCTGTTCCAGGAATGTTAAGTTTGTCTTTTAGAAATCAAATAATGTGACAGAGGGAATTTCCGTTCAAGTCTCTGGAAATGACAGGCCGGATTGCCAAGTGATGTGAGTGACAGACCTGTAGGATATAACCAAGGGAAGGCTCACTTCCAGCTGACACATTTTGCCCTGGGTTCGTTGCCCTTTTCTTTCATTTACTCAAATTGGGAGATTCTCTTTGGCGAGCAGCCTGTGAGCTTTTCCCGTTAAGGTTATTGTTATTTGTTTGATGATTTCAGTACAGGAACTCTACTTGCTTGGTAGCTTTGTTTTGCTTCGTCTGTCTCATGCATTTTTACACAGCCCTCATCTTCACCTTTAATGATCGCAATGTTTGTGCCGCTTTCTCGTTTGCGTCTCTGGTGCATTTACGGTCTTATTGTTGTCAACTTTGAGCATTGTGTGCTCTCAGTGTTGTTGTTTCTAACCTGTGTTTTATCCTGCCATGTATGTGCGGTTGCCTGTGCCGGGCGCTTGCGCAGCCGGGCCAAGATGAAAAAGCGGAGAGATTGGTACGCCATAGCTCACTTTTACTGCTTCATTGCTCCTTGCATTTAATTGGTAGCACTGCATTGTAATTCCCTATATATATCACTTGTAAGGCCAAAGTACAGTGACAACACCTGGAGCCTTCCAAAAATAGGAACAGATGAGTATGAGTAATAGATGAGGGGTTTATCAACCTATCAAGTCAGAGTATTCTGTGTAGCCTTTAAAGCAGTGCTTCTCTGCACGTTATCAACATCCAAACAGTTTAACTACGCAGATGATCAGATGAGTCACATTATTGAATTGCTAACAGCTTGTCTGTGGTTACTCATGCTATTGCTGCTGTTGAAAGCATGGCATACAGAAGTGCTGTTCTGTTCCTCGTCTTTGCTGCAGGTTTCTGCTGTAATCAGTGGCTGTTTCGCACTATAACAGCACACATCCCATACTCCTAGGTAAACTTGCAGTGGAGGATTTAGTGATGAGGCACACTGTCAAATCGAACACGCTGCCCAGGATATGCTTCATGCCTCTTGATTTCCACTTGCTTGTGCTTGCAATAGACCGCAGTGGAAAACTGCCAGAGCATGACACCTGTCTGACTGCTGGGCTGTCTGCATCGCACACAGGTTCAGCGATGATGACACGGTATAGTTTTACAATGAAGGTTTGTTGTCTTGGAGTTCTGCTCTGCTTCATTGATGCCCCCGATCAGCTGGAATGGCTTGTGTCAACTTCCTGCTAGGCCTCTCAGTTTCTCTCTCTGTTGTTGATTCACGCTGCTCTCTAGATGCGCACTACTGTGATTTTTCCGAAATGCACCTGTCGCTATCCAATTGCATGATCATAGCTCCTTTTCAAACCACCCGTTCTCTTTTCCTTTCTGTCACTTTACAGAGGACTATAACATTAGGTGCTGGCGATCGGCAGGTCATCCAGACTCCGATCAATGACTCGCTCCCTGTCAGCGGCAGCAGCGTGGCACAGCTGTTCCGACAACTTGGTATGAGTGATTATAATATGCCTAGCTGTGTCTTACAGTGGTTTGGTCAGAGCTGATCAGCCAAACCTTGCTGTTAGGGACAATATTAAAATCAAATAATGCGTCAAAAGCCCGTTTTATTAACTCTCCCTCTCCTCTTAGGTATCATCAACGTACTGTGCCTGTTCTGTGCTGCTTTGACTGAGCACAAGATCCTGTTCCTGTCTAGCAGCTATCAGAGGCTAACGGACGCTTGCCGTGGACTGCTGGCTATCATGTTCCCCCTCAAATACAGGTCTGTTACCAGTCTCCAGTGATGCATCTTTAGTAGTAGAATGTTAAGCGTTGTGGGTGAAGTTGACTACAGCTGAATGAAAATTAAATCCTTTTGTTTTTATCTCTTGTAGCTTCACTTATGTTCCCATCCTACCAGGAAAACTACTAGAGGTCCTGAGCACTCCCACTCCATTTATTATTGGGGTCAATTCGTTCTTTCGCTCTGAGACCCAAGAACTGGTGGGTATGATACATTAGTATCCAATATGTGAAAAACCACAATAGATGAATTTGTGTCACAGTGATTTTACTGGCAAACCTTTTGTGTTTTAAAGCATTAGGTTTCTCTGTGACTGATTCACTAGTAGCTTCCAAAGTTATTTCAACTGGACCAAAACCACCAATGATGGTGCCTGAAACATTTAGCAAAGTACAACCAGCTACAGAGCAAAAGGCTAATTTCATAGCACACACTCAATAGTAGCAACTCAATGAACAAATAAGGAGTATATTTAAAACCCCTAACATGCAGTTGAAGATGAAATAGGGATTCCAGCCCATCACCATACAGTACATGTCATATATGGCTCTCTAAATCAGAAGACTTAAAACTAGCTTGAACAATGTGTATTCTCAGCTGCCCCGAGGATCTCGGACATGAATCGAAGATTTGACTGCACTGTGTTTCATAGAAATGTTTAGTGAGCAAGAAGAACAACACAGCTGTTGCCAGCTGCTCGTTTGCTTTCTGTTTGTTTGCATTTGGATGTTCTAATAAAATGATCTTCACAAACCTTTACTAAGATAAGTTACACAAATATACATTTCTTGATAATGTTTGGTATCTACATCACTGTGTGCTTCCCTGATGGAGCTGTAGTTGAATCTAACTAGAATCATGACAAGCTGTGTTTTAGGTAGTAGTCAAATCCAAATATAATGAGTATTAAGTATTTGAGCAGTTATTAGTTATTAAAAGGTCAGAGGTCATAATTTGCCATCCTATCTGTGGTAAAACCTCAACTCATGGGTTGTTGTTTAGTAGCTTATTTAAGTAGCAGCTGTCTGTGTCTGTCTTTCACATCACAGTGGTGTGGCTAAAAACAATGCTCATGTGCATTTTTGTGCAGTTGGATGTGATCATTGCTGACCTGGATGGGGGAACTGTCACCATCCCTGAGTGTGTCCACATCTCTCTGCTTCCTGAACCTCTCCTCCAGCAGACCCAGACACTTCTCTCCATGGTAAGAGCTGCAACATAAACACTAAATGTAGCATACTACCCTCTACCCTGACAGGATTATTTTTTAATTTTTACCAACACACTCCCTGGAAGCTCCTCAAGGATCCTTTTTTCCTATTCCTTTGCATCTGTGTTACTTCCTACTATCTATTTAATTTCATAAATGTGGTTTTACAGCTACTGCTACTGGAAATTGTTCACTGTTTATACCTTTTGGTATACTTCAAGTGTACAAACAATTCACTCATTGTTAGTCATTTTCTTAAATGTTGACAACGACAGATTTATTGCAGAAGTTTATGGTTGGCTCGTCTGTCACATAATTTACTAGAAACGTGATGAAAAGTAAAATCACCTAGCGTAACACGGGGCTTGCCTGGTCATGACACACCTCGATAGCTACTTCATCACGAGGGACTGATCCCATCTGTTGTTGTAGCTCATGCTGCCATATAATTATATATTGAATGTAATATTTACAATCAGACATTTATTCTTTTAATAAATGAAAAATCACTACAAACAATCGGGAGGTTTTAAAAACAATGGTAGACTTTAACTAAACACATTTACCTGGCTGTTGTGAAAGCTTGAACATAAAACAAAAGCTTAGTCTTTTCTGAATCATTAACTTTGTATGTGAGTGTGGTCACGTTGCAAACCAGATGATTCATTTATATGACAAATGCGTCAGTAGAAAATGATCGGTGTCTGTTAAAACTTGGCACCAACTTGAAGAAAGGTGTTTATTTGTCTCAGTCTCACTTCAGAGGTAACACGGTTCATGTTTTGAAAAAATCCATTATAACACCAGTGCATTCGGGAATTCATCTGGTGAAAAACTGAACTTTCTGAACGCTTGGGTGTGGAGTTGAACCATGTCTTTGATCCTTTGACATGAAAAACATGTCATCACAAACCATTTAACTTCTTCATTGTCGTCTCTGTCTTGCATCTTATCTTTTACTAAACATGCATGAAACCAAGCTGTAAAACCTGGATACCTTTCATAGCATCTGTTGCTATGTACATGTACTTCTCTTTTCCAACCACACATTGTATTTGCCAAAGAAAGTTCACACAGTAGTGTAGCTAAAGCATTGTTCATTTTGGTGGTAACCCAGAAATCATCTTTAGACACTAACGTGTCTAAGACACTTTAAACAATAATGTGATCAGGTTTGCAGTCTTGTCAACAGCTTGTGTTGTCTGTCAAAGTGCCCTCAAGAAACACACTCGACCGATGAAATATAGACATAAATTGTTGGATATGCTCTTATTTGGACATTGATTTTATCGTGCTCCGTGTGCCTTGTGACTTTTAACCTGGAGACTCTTCTGTGTTATGGTGTTTATTCTGTGTTGATGGAATGAAAGCTTGGAAGTGGGTCAAGCTGGAGTTTACTGTGTTATGGGGCTTGTGTCCTCTGCCAGCAGATACACAAACTGGAGGGCTCTAGCGCCATCTGAGCGGTGTTCAGCCTGCTTTGATCCCTCCCTCGCTGAAACTAGACCCAAGAAAAGATAATGGTGGAGCTGGGAAACTGATCAGTGGCTTTGTGTAGTATTTAATTTGTTAAATTGCCTGATAGTCAGGAGGTTTGATTGAAGGTTACAGGTGCAGATTGTTGAGTAGCAACCATAAACCACAGCTTAGCCTGAAACCAAAGCCTTCTTTCTAGGGTCAAGTGTTAGTTGATAAACTCTGGATAACTTTGCCTGTCTACAATGTTACAATGTTCATTTTAAACTTACATTAGCATGAGACTAGAATTCACTCTGTACCACCAGTCCTTCTTAATAATTAGAAAATAACTTCATAATCAAGACTCACTTCAAATTTCCTCATTGGTTAGAAACATAAATAACATTTTTGACTTCAGTTTCAGACAGGCAACAAGCAATTGACTGATGGCTTCATGTTGTTATTGTAGGTTTTGGATCCAGAGCTGGAAATTGCTGATCATGCCTTCCCCCCACAATCCACACAGCCCTCTGCACCCAAGATCCAGGTAAGGAGGAATGAGGTTAAAGTGTTTTATTGCTGGTGGGAAATAATGTTTGATGTTTAATGTTTTTTTTTTCTGTGTGTGTGTGTGTGTGTACGCTTCCTAGGATAAGGAGATCCGGGCAGTTTTTCTGTGGCTGTTCGCGCGGCTCTTCCAGGGCTATCGCTGGTGTTTACACATCATTCGCATCCACCCCGAACCAGTGATCCGCTTCCATAAGGTACAGCAAAATATCAACACAACTACCAATAGAAGCTGATGGTGCGTGATTAGATTGGCGCCAACATCTGTGCTTTTCACAGGCCGCCTTCCTGGGCCAGAGAGCGCTGTCTGAGGATGACTTTCTCATGAAGGTGCTGGACGGCATGGCATTCGCTGGTTTCGTGTCAGAGAGGGGGCCTCCCTACAGAGCCACCGATCTGTTTGATGAAGTGAGTTTCTTGGGATAGAAACATTTGTCAAAGTCTGTGTGTGTAGTATGTATGTTAAATTTATAATAAATTTAGATGTATGATAGATTTAGATTGTATCCTGCTACTGAATTTTGAGCAGCATGCTGCTGGATGAAAACAAATTGCAACAGTTAACATTTGTGTCTTTGCAAAATTTGTGTTTAGAAAAAAAGTTGTGAACATATTTCACCAAATAGGTATTTTACTTTTTTTGTAAGAACATAATGATGATGGACATCATTTCTGTCTTTTTTTGGTTCCACAGTTGGTAGCCAATGAGGTTGAGCGAATACGTCAAGAGGAGGCCTATCCACACAGAGCTATGAATCACATAAAAGAGCTGGCTGAGCAGCTTTTCAAAAACGTATGCTTATGCAAGCTCCTCTGCTTTTTAACCATTCGTTCGTCGTGCTTAATTCATCGTCTCCCTAATTGCAATACTCCCTGTGACCCTTCTTTTCCAGGAGAACCCTTACCCCGCCGTGGCCATGCACAAAGTCCAGCGACCATCTGACAACCAGAACACTGTGCAGAATCAGACGCCGTTCCCCGATCTTGATGACGTAGCGGTGCAGCTCTTCATTGACCATGCCGCCGCAAAACTCAAGACGGCGCCTCCTGTAGTCAAGGCAGAGCATAAGGCTATGGTGCCTTCTGGGCCTCCGCTAGGTGAGCTGGAGAGGGAACGGGCACTTGTTGGTCTGTGATGCGTTTAAGTCCCAAAATTGCACAGCGGGGAAGAAAAATTAAGCAATCTGGGAGCAAAGGATATAGACATTATGTAAAGATGTATATGGTTGTAACAGTGGTGCAGGTGACAAAAGGCTGTTGTGAGGCTATGGGTATTGCTGTGATTAATGAGCATCTGATCTGAGCACCTTTTTCCTCTCTCTTTCTGCAGGAGATATTGTTGACAGAAATGGCAGCATGATAGCTAACAGCGCCCGCCGCCTGGAGGTGGTCAGGAACTGCATTACGTACATCTTTGAGAACAAGATGCTGGAGGCCAAGAAGGTGAGAGAAGCACCAAATTCTGCGACCCAAACACAGCTTATGTGCTTAAATTCAACCCCTTTAAAAATATAATTTGTATTGGGAACCATTTTTGTTTTCGCTGTCTAGCTGATGCCAGCCGTTCTACGAGCACTGAAGGGCCGGGCAGCGCGGATATGTTTGACCCAGGAGCTCAATCAGCATGTGCTACAGAACCGAGCAGTGTTAGACGACCAGCAGTTTGACTACATAGTCCGCATGATGAACTGCACTTTACAGGCAAGTCCTGAAATTGCTGCAACATAGCAAATGGTTTGAGCCAGAGACACTTTGACATATAGAAGACAGATTTTGCCCACGAAAAATGAGTTCAGTGTTTGTGTCAACATTGAGCATGGCACGTCTGCTTTTGTTCAGGACTGTTCACATATGGATGAACATGGAATTGCAGCAGCCCTTCTTCCACTGGTCACTGCATTCTGCAGGGTAAGAACCAGCATAAACAGTTTTTGACCCCCCAGCACACACACAACCACTCTTTATTATGTATTGAATAAAAAGTTCTTGGACATCTTCATTTGATGTTGAGTAGCATGTCTCCCTGATAAAACTGTCTTGTCTCTGACAGAAAATGGGCGCAGGCATCACCCAGTTTGCCTACAGCTGTGTACAGGAACACATGGTGTGGACCAACATGCAGTTTTGGGAAGCCATGTTCTACAGCGATGTCCAGAACCACATAAGAGCTCTGTACCTGGAAACGGACAATGGAGTGCAGCAGAACAACGTGGTGATTTGAAACTTCCAAATTCCTGTCTGGGGTGTCACATATTCGTCCTGAGACGATTTCTCACCAACTTTGTTCTTGTCGTCAGGAGCAACAGGATGGTTCTGGTGGCACGAGGGAAATCAGCGCCCTGGAGCTGGCGTCGGAGCAGAGCCGACTATGGCCAACGCTCAGCAAGGAAATGCAGGCGGAGCGCGTGCAGAAGGAGGAGAGCACGGTGTTCAGTCAGGCCATCCACTATGCCAACAGGATGAGCTACCTGCTGCTGCCGCTGGACACCAGCAAAAACCGCCTGCTGAGGAGCTCGGGCCTCGGAGACGTGGAGAGCGTCAGCAACAGCTATGTCACAAACAGGTAATCACGCGCCTGCCCGCCCTTACAGAACTGGAACTCCCCCAAAAAACTTCATCAAACCTGTTTTTTCCTTCTTTCTTTCTTTCTTTCTACTTTTTGTTGTCTTGTAGTATTGCTGGCAGCATGGCAGAGAGCTACGACACAGAGAGCGGCTTCGAGGATGCAGAGAGCTCAGACGTGGCCAACTCGGTGGTGCGCTTCATTAACCGTTTTGTAGACAAAGTGTGTAATGAGAGTGGAGTGACCAACGAGCACCTTAAGGCTCTCCACACCATGATACCGGGTATGGAACCACCACGGAGCAACCAAACTTCCCTGTGGAAAAGATTTGCTTCTCAGTTCATCCTTTCTCCTTTCCCCGCAGATATTGTTCAGATGCACATCGAGACGTTGGACGCAGTCCACAGGGAGAGTAAGAGGCTGCCTCCAATCCAAAAGGTAAACAATTCCTATTTTTACATCCCATTGGACAAAGACCATGCAGACCTTCCGCCAGCCCTGCCCACCCCCCTCTCCACACTCCCTACTGCTCAGACTCCAGGTGTCACGGCAGGTACGTCTGTCCACCAGACACAGAACCGTATGACTCGCAGCGGCATCTCTGCGCAGTGCATGCTGGGTGATTGCTCCCCCCTGTTATGCCATTTGAGTGCCTTCTGAAGGGTGCTGTGTTGGAGAGGGATGGTGGCAACCCAGAGCTTGGCACGACGTGTTCTGTCATTTCTGTTACATTTAGGGGACTGGGACACGTAACTACTTTCAGGCGTTTAGTGGGAGACAAGAATGAATGCCAGAGTCTGTGTATAGGAAAGCTCAGCAGTCCTGAGAGGTCTCTCCATTTAACCTTAGGGACTCCATACAACACGACACGACAGACATGCAAAATTAACAAATCCACTTTATAAACACACCCAAACGCATATTATTTTCTGTTTGGCTCTTGGTGTATTTATCCATTGGTTTGTTACGTCAACTATGCCGAGTTCCAGCTCAGTTGACTTGCTTTTTTTGTTATGCAACAGTAAACTAATAATTTCAACATTAGCCTTTTCTCTCTGTTTTTTGTGTAACTCACTACACAGTGCAGCAGCCAGTAAGTCAGCATGATGGTGACAGCATGAGAGTCTGAGGAGTGGAGTGATGTTGACCGTTTTAGTTGCCGTGGTTCTTAGCTGGGGTTTCCTGCAGAATGACAACAGAGCCCCCCACTGGAATATTGTGTCGTTCAGAGCAGCCTTTTCACTTATTCACGAGTGCTTTTCATCTGATTTGGCCAAAGATCCAAATCTGACACGAATCCATACTTTAACAAACCCTTACCATTCTACTTAGGGTCATACACATTTTTTTACAGCCTCCGTTTTCTTTTTCTTCCTCTCCAGCCCAAACTGCTGAGGCCGACTTTGCTGGCGGGCGAGGAGCTGGTGATGGATGGGATGCGGGTCCACCTGATACCTGACGGCCGGGAGGAGGCCACAGGGCAGATGGGAGGTCCACCTCTACTCCCCGCTGAGGGCGCCATCTTCCTCACCACCTACCGGCTCATCTTCAAGGGCACGCCCACAGACCCTCTTGGTGAGACGTCACGTCACGTTACGTGGACGCTTTGAACAGGCCAAAGTCGTCTGTCCTCTAAGCCTTGCTCTTTGTTGCCGTTTTCTCCTGCAGTGGGCGAGCAGGTGGTCACACGATCGTTCCCTATCGCATCTCTGACCAAGGAGAAGAGAATCTCGGTCACTTTACCCATGGACCAGTTTGTTCAGGAGGGACTCCAGCTTAGATCCTGCACTTTCCAGGTACTCCCTCATTTACACCTTCCATGAGCAGAAACAAGTCCCTCTTTCTCTTTTCCGCCCTCACTGCTTTGCTTCATGCCGTTTTTTTGTTTCTCATTGAACTGGTTGACAGCTGATGAAGATTGCGTTTGATGAGGAGGTTGCGTCAGACCTAGCTGAGGTTTTCAGGAAGCACGTGCACAAGCTACGTTACCCTCAGCACGTCCAGAGCACCTTCGCCTTCACTGTGGGCCAGAGCTGTAAGATAATGGTGGAGCACAAGACCAAGGACAAAAACCAGTCACTCAAGTAAGACCATGTCTAGTGTGAGGAATTCACATGTTTGTCATTGCATAATAGGTTTTACAAGACGTTTTAAGAAGCAAATTTCCATAACTTTGTTTAGCCTCCACAAACAAATCAGTCAGCAATGTAAGAATTATTATAATTTAAGTAACAGGAAAACACGAGTTTACTTTCAAGTGGTCAGTGTTCTAGTGCAGTTCAGTCAGTTTGTTACTTCAAATCTTTATGTGCTCAAGGAGAGAAATATCACATCTCGTTGTTTACTGTAGCCGCATGTCTGAATACTTAGCCCACATGCAGAAAAAACAAAGTCCTTCATTTTATTTGAATGAACTCTGAGAAAGTTTTTCAATCTCAAGAGTCATCTTCAGTTTTATTTTGTCTCTTTTTCATTAGCAACAAGCTCTGCCCCGTCCCTTTTTCCTTCTTTCTTGAATGAAAAGAAGCCTTTAAATAATTCATCAGTGGAAAATGTGGCAGCCCTTTTATTGACTCTTTGTTTTCCGTCCCTTGTGTGTGTGCCCACTCTATAAATGCTCTTTCAGACATATTAACTCTGACTCTGGCCCTGTGACATGCAAAATCTGCAACACTGAGCCCTCAGACGACTATTGAGCCAAATCAGCTCATTGTCAACTGGAATGGATGCCTCTTTAATTCAGATGGACGTTTGCTGGGTAAAAGACCCAACAGGAAGTAATTGCCGAGCAGCTGTGAAATAACCGCTGAGTTAAATCAGTGTAGTAACCGATTCTAAAATGTTCGGGGTGTTTATTTGTTGGCTTTCTTTTCTTTGTCAGAACACTTTCTAAGAACCTGGTGAAAAGTGCCAAGCGGACCATTGGCCGTCAAAATGTGACCAGAAAGAAGTTTTCTCCCCCCACCTGGGAGAACAGGAGCAGCATGCAATCACAACTTGATGAGGATGAAATCTCAGGTAATGACCGTTATTTAGTTTTCTTTTACGACTCAAAGAAAATATCAAAAAATGAGTTGCTGAGCTCCACTGTGTGTCTCTATAGTGTCGGAAGAGGTGGACCAGACCACCCTGACCCTCTCCTCCACCATCCGCTCATCGGACAGGCAGACCATGAGCAATGTGGTGGAGCGAGCCTGTTGCCGTGACTACCAGCGCCTGGGTTTGGGTACACTCAGTAACAGCCTGACGCGGTCAAAGAATGAGCCGTTCAGGATTTCGACTGTTAACCGCATGTACACGTGCTGCAGGAGGTAGGACAACAATGGTAAAAGAGCGCACGTGGAGCGAGAGGTTTGGACTGCGTGCAGCTGGTATATATTGTTGTGTCTGTGTCTGTGTCGCAGCTACCCTGGCCTACTCATTGTGCCACAGAGCATTCCAGACAATACCATCCAGAGAATCTGCCGCTGCTACAGACAGAACCGTTTTCCTGTGGTCTGCTGGAGGAATTCAAGAACTAAGGCCGTCCTGCTGCGCTCTGCAGGCCTTCATGCCAAGGGAGTCGTGGGCTTTTTCAAGTCGCCCAACGCCCCCACTTCAGGTAAAAAGCGAATCAAGGCATCTAGTTTATTCACCCGCTTTATTTTAGCAGGCATTTGTGCTCGTAAGTTCTTTTTTGGAGAACCTGCTCATTGACTTCTACGTCTGCAGTGCCCTCCCAGGCAGATTCCACTAGTCTGGAGCAGGAGAAATACCTGCAGGCCATCATCAGCTCCATGCCTTCCTACAGTGAGAGCAGCGGCAGGAACACGCTCAGCGGCTTCACCTCCACACACATGAACACCTCTGGTGGGCCCAATAGCACGCTAACATTGAAAGAGTGCTGTTATCCCTATAGTGTCTAAGCTGGACTTGCTGAGCTGTTGGATTCTTGTGTTTACAGACTCGTCGGACAAACTGAGGCAGCCCAAGATTGGTGCGCTGATGAAACAGGTGATGGGTGGCAAAGAAGACATTCCTGGAACATTTAGTAGAGGAGGTGAGACACTTTGGGACCACATGCTGCTTCTCTACCTTCTTTTTTTTTTTAACAGGACCAGCACCATGACGACTGCGTCATCAGTGCATCTAATGTTTTAGTGTGTGTGTGTGCTGGCGTGCGTTCGTGGACAACTTTTTAATCATTGTTGTGAGAACCTTATGTCCAGGTGTCACAACCTCAGGAGTTTGAGAGTCAAGGCTTGGTTTTAGTTCAAAGGTCATGTTAATGAGCATCCTCACAACTGTGGATTTGCTAGTACAGTATGTGTGCATGGGACTGTCATCCATCATTGTTGGTTAATAGGCCGTTTCTGTCATTTGACCTCAGCTCTGGGTCAAAGGGCGAAAGTCATCTCCCTCTCTCAGCCCAAAGTGTCTGGCAAGGCCAGGAACGCTACTAGAGGTACAGTAGGCCATGGCTCCACACCTTTAACCCTCCATTCCTGTCTAACCAATCAACTGTAGCGTCCATGTTTGGCGTGGTCACCGGTAACATACACGTCTTTTTGGGACTAATGGTCTGTCGTTACTGCTGTGTGTGTGCATGTTGCCGCTGCTGCAGCTCAGCTAGCGTCTGTTCACTGTCTCCTCTTCGATTATGTCTCTGTTGAATGTCGATGCCAATCAAGAGTGTTATTGTAGCATAGCTGTGATCTAGTTAGATGTAGCAGGCTGGACTAGTAGTTTCACTTCTGCCTTATTTACCAGCATGGCTATACCTAGCTGTGGATGTTGAAGTGATCCCAGTTTATTATAGCTCACAGTAAACTGGAATCTTACATTTAATGGCTCCTAATGAAAGAAAGAAAATTACAAGGATCAATTACTCTATTACTTTTTGAGTCTTAAAGGAGAACTGTATGTGTCTGTTGCAGGTAAATGGGGCAGCATTCGAGGCAGCGGGCGTCTAAGTGCCTACAATCCAGACGTGGGGACACGTCTGGCTGGGAAAGAGTCCCCGCAGTCCAACGGAGGGCCCAGTGAGGCGCTGTTCCTCCGCCAGCAGAAGGCCTACCTCTACATTATAGGAGACAAGGCCCAGCTTAAGGTGATTCAGAACAGACGCAACTGAGTGTGTCTGTTATTAACAGCCTCCATAATTTGAGCTTTGTAAGTTTGATGGTGAATTAACCTAGGTCGTGTGTTGTTTTGCTCAGGGCGGGAAGCAGGACTCATTCCAGCAGTGGGAGGTGGTTCCCATTGAGGTGTGTGACGTGCGGCAGGTGAAGAACAGCTTTAAAAAGCTGATGAAGGCCTGTGTGCCAAGCTCCTCGACGTCTGACCCCAACATGAGTTTCCTGCGCTGCCTGGAAGAGTCTGAATGGATGGCTTTGGTTAGTAGCCACTGCTTTTCCCTGTGTGTGTGCCTGCGTGCGTGCGTGCGTGCGTGCGTGCGTGCGTGTAACACACACTTATTTTGCCCTTGGTGTGTGCGTGTCCAGTTGCACAGGGTGCTGCAGGTGTCGGTCCTGGTGGTGGAACTTCTGGACACGGGCTCATCGGTCATGGTCAGCCTGGAGGACGGCTGGGACGTCACCACGCAGGTTTGAGCCGCACCAGAACTCTAATGGCCGGAGGCTGTGGACAAAGGGAGGCACTCAGGAGGGGGGCTTTTCCTTGTGCAGGTGGTGTCCCTGGTGCAGCTGCTGTCCGACCCCTACTACAGAACGTTCGACGGCTTCCGGTTGTTGGTAGAGAAAGAGTGGCTGTCGTTTGGCCACCGGTTCAGCCACCGCGGAGCGCAGACGCTGGCCAGCCAGAGTAGCGGCTTCACCCCCGTCTTCCTGCAGTTCCTCGACTGCGTGCACCAGGTCTGCAGCACTGTGGCAATGTGTTCACTGCAGTGTAACCGTATGCTTTCTTTGGCTTAAACCCGCACATGTGTTACTGTCACTGCCCTCAGATCCACCTTCAGTTCCCCATGGAGTTCGAGTTCAGTCAGTACTACCTGAAGTTCTTGGCTTACCACTACGTGTCCAGTCGCTTCCGCACCTTCCTGCTCGACTCGGACTACGAACGCATAGAGCTGGGTAGGAACCTCAGAGCCAACATAATATCAGTTATAGAGTTACCAGTTAGTCTTCTCTCCAGAAATACTAAGTCAGTCAGATGCAGTCCCTGTTGTTCTGACAAGCGTGTGTGTTTGTAGGAGTGTTGTACGAAGAGAAAGGCGAGAGGAAAAGCCCGCAGGTGTGCAAGTCTGTGTGGGACTACATCGACAGGCTCCACAAGAAAACGCCCATCTTTTTCAACTACATGTTCTCTCCTGAAGATGACGAGGTGAGCCTGCTGCACACACGTTGTATCTGCTGCATAAACTACACTAAGAACCTTTGTGAAAATGATAGAACACTGCCTCATTAGCTGTGTGACTAATCGAGTTCCAGGTGTTGCGGCCGTACACCTTCGTCTCCAACCTGAAGGTGTGGGACTTCTACCAGGGGGAGACCTTGTCAGAGGGGCCGTCCTACGACTGGGAGCTGAGGGGCCGACAGGAGACTGTGGCCGAGGAAGCGCCAGAGAAGCCTGACAGCAGCGGGCCCAAGTCGCAGCGGCACGTCGTGTGGCCGTGCTACGACAACCTGAGCAAGGCCGTGCCTGATGCCATCACCAAGCTGTTGCAGGACCTGCAGAGCCTGGAGGCCGAACTGGGCCAGACGTCGGAGAAGTGGAAGGACACGTGGGACAAGATCAAGGCCGCACAGAGGACTGAAACCAAACTGGAGAGCAAGGTGAGACGAACCCCCCAAGTCAAAACAAGCGGCTGCATCTCACATGCACGAAGGCAGAGCTGTGAAAAGAAAAGATTCTCTTCTTCCTCCACAGCCTTCCTTCTCCAGCTCTCTGCTAATGTCGTCCAACTTGAGCCACCAGCGGCGTTCCCAGGGCGTGTACCTGCAGGAGAGCGGCGTGGGATCGTCCATCAACCTGGCCCTGGAGTGCGAGGCGAGTGCCACATCGACGCCTGTCGCTGGTCGGCCGAGCACCAGCACGCTGTACAGCCAGTTCCAGAGCACGGAGAGTGAGAACAGGTGTGGACCCATTCTATCTCAGCTTTTAGCTTTTGCATCACATTGTGGAGCTGCTTCAGCCTTTCATTTTTTCTGTCTTTAGGAGTTTTGAAGGCATCTTGTATAAAAAAGGGGCGTTGTTAAAACCATGGAAGCCCCGGTGGTTCGTGCTGGACAAGACAAAGCATCAGGTATGAGGGATTTAAAAAAGAAAAACTGTATCCAGTGAAGCCAAACTGCTGACTGTGCCTGTGTGACACTAAGCATTTATCCCGTCCCCAGCTGAGATACTATGAGACCAGGCAGGACAAGGACTGTAAGGGGGTGATTGAGCTGGCTGAAGTGGAGTCCGTCACACCAGGAACGCCCACCATGGGGGCCCCGAAAAACATTGACGAGAAAGCCTTTTTCGACGTGAGTGTGCGCTGCGACACCTGCATGAGCCCCTGTTGTTGTTACATAAATTGTATTTCGTTATATTATAAATCAAAGTAAACCATAGCGCACAAAATGGTAGGAATTGTTGTTAATAGAGTCTCGAACCTCACAAGCTTGTACAATTTTAGGGGTTGTAAATTATAGGCATCAACTGTTAACCCATGACACCATCATTAATTCAAATCAGGACAGAAACCGACGACATTTTATTTACTATTTTTATTTATTTTTTATTTATTTTATTTTATTTTCATGTAAGGACCGTCAAAAAAACAAGTCAATTCTAAAAAACGAAGCTATTGTTTGGTAGTTTAACCTGCAACCAGGCTTGTCAAATCATATTACTTGTATAAGGAAACGTATTGCATCTGCAACATAAGCGGTAACATCAGTGTGGTAGAGTATAATTTAAAAAATTACATATTGTGCGTACAGTGTTATTGTTGTGCACACATATTATTGTTCTTCTTATTACATTATATTGATTCAGATTTGTGAAGCAAAAGCCTGATACTTCAGTCTAAAATTACTTGAAACAAAGATTGTTACAAGTAATTTGAACATAATAAGAAGTGTGAGAACAAAAGTACAGGTTCCACATGGTTTTTAATTTTTATTTAAGCACAACACACGGAGTGTCTCATGCACTAATCGGTGTGTTAGTGTTAGATTTTCAGGATTTTGTGACACAAGTTACCCTTAACAATGAGTCATAAAAACAACAAAGCATTCATTAGTACCAGTTGATTAGTAGTAACATCATTTAACAGCATTGGCTTTCTCGTGGTGTTTTGTAGCTGAAGACGACCAAACGCATGTACAACTTCTGCGCCCAGGACAACCTGAACGCACAGCTGTGGATGGACAGCGTTCAGAGCTGCTTGTCGGACGCCTAGCGCTCGGCTGGACTCGCCCATCTGCAGCAAAGCAGGGAGAGGAAAAGGGGCCTTTCACCACTTAAGCTCTGTTTTTTTGCTAGTGTTGAACTAATAACCTTGCGTCACAAAGCTTCAGTGTTTTTGTTATAAAAAATCTTTTTTAAAAAAGATAAAAAGGAAAAAAAAAAGTCCCGGAAGAACCACTCGCTGTCGTCTCACCTCTCGCAGTTTGACCACTATGTGCGCTGGATGTCAGTGTGCACACATAACATATAATGCAGATAAAAGCATGTTGCATATTCTGTGAGGCGTCCTGCAGCCTGGACCAGCATGAAGATCTTTCCAGATTTGACTTACTAACCCTTTAAAACACTCTGGAGAGGAATGATGGATCGGCTGCAGCCGCCCAACAACCCGTGGAGAACATGTTCAAAGGATGTAACAACATGTAACGACCAAAACATCCCAGAGCAAAACACACACACACACACACACACACACACACACACACACACACACACACTGCCTGATGTAGCCCATTCCCAGTATATTTCCGTTTATAGGAAGTGGAGTGTGTCGTTGCACTCCACTCACAACCACACAACAACCACTCATGAAGGATTTTCCATTTTCTTTCCTAAAGCCTCGGACCAGGACGACCAACGCGCATCACCTGTACTTTGAAAGCCATTAGTCACAGATCAAACTAGGAGAGTCGGTTCAGAGATAAGAAGGTGTCCCGTATGGAGCGTGTCTGTGAATTTTTACTTTCAGAGTGTTTACAAAGTAGACAGAACGCTTGCTCATGCTCCACTGTCCCCCCCTCCCCCAAACAATTCAGATGTTTAAGGGAAGCCGTAGGAAAAAGGAGGGATTTCTTGTGTAGTGACGCCTTTGAAACTGTTAAGATGGAAGGAGCAAAGATCGAGAGGATGCCAACGAAGGATGGGATGGGATGCTTCAGAGAGCTTTTAACAATGCACAGGCAGTTGCCAGAGTGTCAGAAACAAGATGCTTGACAGGGAGAAAATGGCTGATTTTCAGCTGAGGTCTTGTAACCGTGTCCATTGTGACTGAAACCCACGTTAGATTCATTCCAGACTCTGAAGCAAACAGATTCTGCAGAAACATCAGGCACAGCTATGCCCCCGCCAACATCATCATCAGCCGTTCTACAGTTCTACAGAAACGCCTACTCCAGGACTCCATTGTCCATGCACGCATCACCATGGTAACCGCATCAACAGTCTAGGGTGTGTCACTAAGCGTTGAAGACGTACACAAACAGATCGCTGAGCTGGAAGCGGTTGATATTTAGATGCTTCCACAACCTCACACCTCTGCTCACCCCCCTCTTCCACACACAAATGAACCACAGTTGTTAACACAAATCTTGCGATGTAAAATATGTTCTACTGCTGTCTTTGTTGAACATACATTTTGAAATTGTAGATTTTTTTTTGTCTAATAACTTCTTTGTATATACTACTTCAGATTTGTATGTAACGTTTATAGTAGTAATTTATTTAACTTGTCTCCTTAGTAAGAAAGTTCCTCAAGCACCACTTTATGTTTAAATTAGGAATTCAATGTGCCATTTGTTAATTTTCTGTATTAATGTGACTAATATTTCTTTTTTTTTTTGGGTAAACCCTCTCCATTTTCAGTTTTTTTTTGTGTATTTGAACACGACTGTCCTTATTCAACACCAACTATATTAATGGCCAGAGTGAAAAATGGCATCTTAGTGGAAGTGGAAACCTGCTGGTGTTGAAAGGCTGGTTGGATTTTTTTTTAAACTAATGTGTTGCTATGGGTGCGGATCACAGTCGGATATAGCCAACGATCTCACTGCTGCCAACTTTAACCATCTATAGGAAGCTGCCTAAATGGGGGGGGGGGGGTAAAATCTATCATAAAACTCTGTAGTGTACTTTTAAAAAGGGATGATAATTTATCAAATGATTTGGTCTGTAACATTTTCTAAAACTTGTATTCGTCAATGTGACCTCTTCGGACACAGAGTCTGTGTCCTACGAGCCTTTAATCACTGTTCCTGTTTATACTGAATAACTAACACGATTCAAAATAGAAGCGCGCGCACCATCGAAGTGGTCAACTTACTTGACCTCATAATAATCTTCCCGTGAGCAGCAGATTGGGCCAATGTGACGTTGGGACTGTGGTTCGCACCCGAGGTCTGACCCAGCTCATCTTTTCGCTGTAGCTCACTCATCTCTCTGTGGTCACTCTACAGCAATCGGTGAGATTAATTACAATAATGTCATACTTTTTATTTATTTTTTATTTTTTATTAGAAATGACCTTCTGAGCCGGGTTACGTTGTCAATCATATCAGTATAGTTTTTAGAATCCAAATAAAATAAAATCCAAGGGTTTAAATGTTCATCTGTTGTCTTTGTGCTGGAGTGGCTGATTTCACCAGCCCACACCTCAGGTTAGCGACAGACTCACACCTGGATGAACTGATTTAAAGGACGGCACCACCATCTTCTGCCATAATGCTGTGCAGACCCCATCGTTAATAAAAAAAAAAACAACAACTCCTGATTAACTACTTCTATTATCCTGAAAGTCCTATGCTTCAATTTTTTAAGTGCTTTAAAGGAATCAAAGCTTGAAACTGTAGCATGTGACTTCTGTCAAGTGTCAACCCAATGAACAAGGATACGCTTGAAATGGAGCGAAATGCTGGGCAGAAATCAATTTAAAAGGCTCCAGAGAAACGATACAAGGTTATTCATTGTGAACAGAAAAGCACAGGAAGAGGGAGATGTGAGCTAAAGGTCAATGACAGAAGAAGGGGGGGTGGTAAACCAAGGGAGAGGTGAGATGGTTTGGACATGTGCAGAGGAGGGACAGTGAATATAGTGGTAGAAGGGTGTTAGAGATGGAGCTGCCAGGAAAGAGGACGACCAAGGAGGACATGAGGTTGGCTGGTGTGAGTGTAGAAGAAGCCAAAAATAGTGAGGTTGAGAAGGATGGTTCATCGTGGCGATCCCTGATGGGAAAAGCTGAAAGAGAAAGAAGTTATTTATATTATTCTTTTATTTTTACTTATTGCAGAATTCACCTTTTAGATGTCGAGGCCTCTGTTGATTTCACACTTCTCACTGTTTTCTCAACCTATTTTTAGAATCGGGGATCTGTTTGAATCAAGTGGCAAACCACAATGTAACTGCTGTGCATCACCTCGGGCACCAGGCCTCCCAGTGACGCTGTTCCAGTGATGCTGATCCAGTATCGCTGTTCCTGGTCGCCACAGCAGCTCATTACCGTATTTTCCTTAACAAGAGAGATCAAGTGAGGTGGCGTTCTGGCATCCTTCAATGCAGAAGGAAGGGTTCCTTTCCGGTTCTGACCCGTTCTTCCTGCAACCAAAAGTACAAGGATTTACAGGCAGAGAGGTGAGTAGAGCACACACACTGTCACAGAGGCCAAAACTGAAATCAAATCTCCATTGGCTGCTATTGGTACATTTTTCAACTTTTTGTCACGCATGTAAGTTTAATTTATTAAGGCATTTCATTTATTATTATTAATTATAAGATATATGTTGTTTTTCTGAAATTACCATTTCATTTAATCAGTTTCCTATATATAATTTATTCTCCTTCAATAAAACAATTGTCTAATGATATAACATAATTGCAGTCAATATGTTCCAGTTCCCAGCTGAGACCTGGGCTTTCAGCCTTATGAATACTTTGGAGTTAATGTATGTACATCAGAGAACCCAAAATCAGTGGATTTTCCGCAAACGATTGTGGCTGAAGACACTGTGGATGCTCCTTACAGTACCACGACCATGGATCAGGGATCAGGGTGCTGTGAGTCCTGGGCTCTGCACCAGTCACTGCAATCTTATAAAACACTTGTGCTGCTATTGATTGTATGAAAAGTGCTATAGAAATAAAGATTGATTGATTTATTATGCTTAATTCATTTCCACTATATATGTATTTATTTTTGTTCAAATACTAAATGGTTTGTCATGTCACGGTCTCTAAGCTATTTTCTCAAATCTATTTAAGCAGTTCCATTCCTCTTTTCTCTTTATTAAATGGACTGCTTTGCATCAAGGCCAAGTGGTCAACTGCGGCATCGGCGACTGCCACCAGGACATGGAATCTAATGGAAAAGGTAACACCTGCCTGTCGCCTTATTAAATCAATAACAAAAAGTGAATGATAACCACACAATAATATCCAGTGCAGCTCCAGAGAGACTGGGACAAGACAAGGCACCCCATGCACACAGATGGTGAATTTTGTAGAGCAGATGTAAAATTACAAACATCCGGCGTCTGTTTGCGAACACATTGCTCTCCTGACAAGACAGTGCAACTGGTTTTCTTTCTATTTACCAGGCAGCCTTTGACCACTACTCAACACAGCCGAACTGCGCCCTCTGCTGTTCATAAAGTATATTATAAAACCTGTCACCGTCTACGCGCTAATTACAGGATACAGAATCAACCTGAGTACATTCTTAACACTGTTTGTAAATTATGCACACAGTTATCGATGCTCTATTCATTTCTTAATGTCACTAAGCCTGAGTCATAACCTTTACTTCTTAAAGTGGTAATAAATTACAGTTTATGATTTGTAAATCAGACTTGTTATATAAGGACAACCAGTTCATTCTCCAGTTTATCAAGTAGACACTAAAATGTAACGGTAGTAAACAGACGCTGATCACTTTTGGCGATGCGGTAACAGACCGCGGTGAAGTTAGTTTGACGTTGGACATTCAACAGACATTCGACCGAAAGTACCTCCAGACAAGCGGTCCGTGTTTGAACAAGCGATCCGCGGTTCGTGTTCGCTACGCGGACACAGAAAGAGACCACTTGGCACATAAAGACGTTGATTTAGGGACCGTCGACAAATTATTTGGAATTTCAAGAAATTAATAATTCCATAGCGTCCAAACCATATGACCTACTTGTTCAAAACCTGCTCCAAACTGTGTGTCTACATCTCCTTCACAGGGCACAACCTTTTTTCTGAGGAAATAGTCATGTTGCATATTTTTCTATAATATTTTTGTGTAAATATTACTGTAATTTTTCAATACCATCCACACCATATGACCTACTGGTTCAAAACCTGCTCCAAACTTTGTGTCTTACATGTCCTTCTTGGGGCACAACCATATTTGTTGTTTCATTAACACTAAAATATTATTGAAAAATAAGCAACATGACTATGTAATCTACCCAGAGAGGTTGCAAGCCAGTGACCTTTGATCCAGTCCCAAGCCTGGATCAATAGAGAGTGTTGCATTAAGAGGGGCATCCGGCGTAAAACTTGCCAATAACAACTATGTAAATCGTCCATAGGAATTTCATACTGGATCGGTCGAGGTCTGGGTTAACAACGACAACCGATGCTGTTAACCTACAGGGTGCTGGTGGAAATTGGACTACTGTTAGTCAAAGAAGCAGTGCAAACAGAAGGGTTTGTGGACAGAGAGAGAACAGGAAAGGCAGGAGCATAGATCTGAGAATAGAGACTCTTAACGTTGGTGCAATGACAGGGAAAGTGGTGTGTTCTACCATGGTGTGTATAGGAAGAGAAACGAGACGGGATAGGAGTGATCCTAAAGGGTGGGTTGTGAACAATGTTCTAGAGGTGAAAAGATAGGGTGACAGGGTGATGAGCCTAAAGCTAGAAATCGAAGGGATGATGGTAAATGTAGTCAGTGGGTATGCTCCACAAGTGGCTGTGAGTTGGAAGAGAAGGAGAGATTCTGAAGTGAGTTAGATGAGGTCATAGAGAGTGTACCCAGAGGAGAGAGGGCAGTGGTTGGAGCAGACTTCAATAGGCATGTTGGTGAGAGGAACAGGGGTGATGAGGAGGAGATGGGCAGGTTTGGTGTAAAGGAAAGAGTCCCTAGAAGGACAGATGGTGGTGGACTTTGCTAAGAGGATGGAAATGGCTGTAGTCAACACTTACTTCCGGAATAGAGAGGAACACAGAGTGACACACAAGAGTGGAGGTAAGAGCACGCAGGTGGACTACATCCTATGTAGACAAGGTCATTTGAGAGAGGTTAGTGACTGCAAAGTGGTGGTAGGAGAGAGTGTAGCCAGACAGCACTGCATAATGGTGAAGCAGGAAATAGGAAACAGATGAGGTGAGCAAAGCTATGAGAAGGATGAAGAATGAAAAGGATGTTGGTCCTGATGACGTACCTGTAGAGGTGTGAAAGTGTCCAGAAGAGACAGCGGTGGAGTTTCCAACCAGTTTGTTTGAGAGTGAGATAATGCTTGAAGACTGGAGGAGAAGCATTCTGGTGTCGAGTATGGTTTCATGCCCCATAAGAGCACCACTGATGCAATGAGGTAAGGAAGGTGCTGGGGTTCACGTACTTGGGGTCAACAGTTCAGTGTGACGGGGAGTGTTGAAAAGAGGTTTGAGCAAGACTCAAAAGAAGGGTTTTCAAGACAGTGGTGAGACCAGCTCTGCTCTGTGGTTTGAAGACAATAGCAGTGAGAAAGAGACAAGAGGCAGAGATGGAGGTAGCGGAGATGAAAATGCTGAGCTTAGAAGTGACAAGATTGGGCAGAATCAGGAACAAGCTCATCAGAGGGACAGCTCACGTTGCATGTATAAGCAACAGAGTCAGAGAATCCAGACTGAGATGGTGAGATGTAGACACACATTTTGGAGCAGGTCTTCGACCAGTAGGTCACATGGTTTGGGCAGTATTGAAATATTACAGTATTACTTATACAAATATATTATAGAAAAATATGCAAGATGATTTGATCCTAATAAAAGTTGTTGTGCCCTGTGAAGGGGATGTAGATGAACATTTTACACAAAAATATTATAGAAAAATATGCAACATGACTATTTCCTCAGAAAAAAAGTTGTGCCCTGTGAAGGAGTTTTAGACACACAGTTTGGAGCAGGTTTTGAAGCAGTAGGTCATATGGTGTGGACGGTATTGAAAAATTACAGTAATATTTACACAAAAATATTATAGAAAAATATGCAACATGACTATTTCCTCATATAAATGGTTGTGCCCTGTGAAGGACATGTAGACACATAGTTTGGAGCAGGTTTTGAACCAGTAGGTCATATGGTTTGGACGCTATTGAATTATTAATTTCTTGAAAATCCAAATAATTTATCTACGGTCCCTAAATCAACGTCTTCGCGTACCGATTGGTCTCGTTCCGTGTCCGCGTAGCGAACACGAAACGCGGATCGCTTGTTCAAACACGGACCGCTTGTCTGGAGGTACTTTTGGTCGAATGTCTGTTGAATGTCCAACGTCAAACTAACTTACTTACTGATTAAGTAGCTGATAGCTTTCAAATTAGCTTCTAATCAAAAGATATTGGCCTATTTTTTGAAATATGAAAACAAAGTCTCTCACAGGTACAGACAGTAGTTAAATGGACTTGATATTTACTGCAGACCAGTGCTTTGTGACTTTCATTAACTTCACAGAAAAAAACACGTACACAAGTAGGTGTAAAACCCACGACCCACTATGCTACTTTGGTCACTTTATGCGGTTCTTAGCTGTGACTCACTGGCGTTAAAACCAATGCTACTTTCTGACTGGTTGTAACAAGTAGTGGAACGTCTCGGCGCTCCTCGCAGCTCGTCAGCTGATGCCGCCTTCTGAGCGGACAGTTTCCGGACAATCAACCAATAGGTTTGTCCTTCGTTCTCATTGGCCAATCCTCAACACGTGCCCCCGTTTCCCACGCTCCCAGCTACTCTGTGTTTTAAATGGCATGAAAGGAAGGTGTTAGTTCAAGCAGAGAGTTTATGACAAAGTGTAGATGTTTCATCTGTACAGAATATTTATGATTAAGGCAGAACTTGGAAGCCGCTTTTTCCCGTGTCTGTTGAAGAGAAGCTTTACTGGAAACGTCCCTCACACTGGCTAATCTGTGTGTGTGGTTGTGTTGACATTTTGAAAAACAAGTTGTGAAAACAGCAAAACACGATGTTAAGAAGCTTATTATTTGGTTGGCTCAGTATTTAGGGTTTATTTGACCTGCACTGCAGCGCTGTGTCTATATGTAAGGAACTGGACAGTTATCAATCAGAAACAGACTCAACGTTTGAGTGGACGACCCCACGGGTGAGTATGAGCATGCTTGAGTGACAAGTGTGACACAGGCCGGAGGGAGGTCCTGGCTGCTCTGCTTGTGATGCCCTGTGTAGTACTGTGGGGTACTCTGGGGGCCGGAGACCTACCCTCCGCTTGGATGAGAATAAGTTCATGGTGTGCGGACCATGTATGGAGTGCATGAGTTCATGTATGATTGAGTAGATGGTCGTGTGTGTGTGTGTGTGTGTGTGTGTGTGTGTGTGGGGAGGGGTCTGTTCCCCACTCGGGTGCATTGATCCGCTGCCTGGGTGTCGGCTTCTGCCAGCCTCATGCTGTGGGCCAGACATGGTGCCAGGGGATGAGGTCGGGCCGATGGGGTCGGCCCCGCTCCGCTCGTGTGGGGGTGGTGGACCGGGGGTGGGCCCCACTCTGGGCGCGGGGGCATCTCCTGGCGGGCTCCCTACGGACCGTGGGTCCTCAGGCTCCACTCTTTCAGGCCGACCCTCCCACTGGAGGGGAATGTTTGCCCCTGGTTCTCATGGGGCGGACAGCGTTGACCCCCGGTGGCCCACTCTGGCCCGGGTGCTGTCTCTGTGGCTGCTGCAGCTCTGCCTGGGGGGCTCTGTGTGGGCGGCTTGGGTCGTGACACCTGCCCTCCTGGAACTGAAGGTGTGTGGGCTCCCTGGCTGCTAGAGTTCTTTCCTCTGCTTGTTGGATGGGCGTAGTGTAGCTCCTCCCATCACCCCATCACAAGTGGCATTGTTCATGCACCAACATCTGCCTCACCCTTTGGGTGAACAATGTTAAGCTACAGCTTTACTAACCTTGTAGTGGGACACTCAACACCTGAGCTAATAAACAGGCTTTCTAAACCCAACTGTAAGTATTACTGATAATTATCACTACCAAGATCAATAAGGTGTGATTATGGTAGTTGTAATATTATATGTTGTGACTATCAAGTATTATGTGATCATGTGTAAAAATATGTATGCATAAATGTATGTGTATGATTATATTTATGTATGAGTGGATCCACACCTTAATATTATTACAGGTATTAATACTGATTTAACAGTGAACAACAGTACAGCTGTAATTCAGTTGAGATTCAGTTGAGTTGAGAATGTTCCAACCAAATGTGTATCTATGTCTATTTATTTGTTTTGTGCCTGTTTATATTGTGTTGTTTTGCCTCATTTATTTGTTCGGTTTAACCGCTGGTTGCACCCCCCCCCCCTGCAAAAACTCATCCAGGACCAATAAAACCAAAAAAAATAAAAATAAACCACTAACCATGAGTATATATATTCCTTATATACTCCTTTTAAAATAGCAAAACTGTCCATCATATGACATCCAGCTTAATACAAGCGGTTTGTTAAACTGTTGGACAGGAGAGGAAAAATAACAAGAATTTGAAATAGTCGTGTGCAATCATTGCAGCTTAAAGTGGCGTCAGATCATAGCATTGTAGCCGTAAAATCAGTTGAAACACTTTGCTTAAGCAAAAACAAACAGGTGTAAAAGCCCACAGCACATCTTCTGGGGTCCCTCTGTGCCTGGTCTCTACATTGGACATCACTGAATTGCAAACTAAAATAAGGGTAATTAATTTCAGCAGTTTTACAAACTTGGGTCAAGTTTGTTAGAACATGTGCAGTTTTTCCACTACAGCGGTAAGAGATTAATATCTGTGGCTGTAGCTGTAATATAACGATCACTACTTGGGTGTGGTTCACTCACTCACTCACACACACACACCTAAGTCACATGAGGGAACCTAGTTCTGGCCAGGTGTGTTTGTTACTGTCGTTACATTTTAGCTGCAGGTTATCAATCAGACATCTGACCACAGACAGTTGGGTGCGAGCTGAAGTCCACCTTTATCCCACGTGAGAACACTGTAGCTTGATATTCTGATGTGCACTTTGGGTCCAGGGCACAGAATCACCAGAACCCTGGAGGCAGTCAACCTTTTCCCCAGTTCATATCTGTAACAGCAAGAGTTAAACCCTGTTCAGATTGTCACTAGGCCTTGACTGGTAATCCCAGCTGTCAATTACACAAAGTGATTATTGTTCTTCTTATGTTAACCACAGGTATTTAAAAATTAAAGGAATCAAATTAAATTTAATAATTTTATCCAGATTCTGTTAATGTTTATTTTGTCATTTTAAACCCCTAAAATAACCTCTGGACTGTCATAGACAGAACTTACTTTAGTTTACAGAGTTACTTTATCCTTATTTTTAGCTTTATCAGAGCTAACGTTTGTTATCTGGCGGGATTCAAACCAGCAATCTTTAAAATATTACCAGAACCAACATTACAGTTTAAAGATAGTTCCCTGGACTGAAGCAGCTGCTTGGCTTCATGTTTGATCTGGTGAATGGCTTAATGGAACAAACTGAAAAACAATGCTCCAGCTGGGATTTGAACCAACACTTGCTTTACCAAAGACAAAGCTGTTGAGTTAGTTCACCCTCCTTATTTCAGGCTGTGAATAATGTATTGTGGGAACAAAATAACCAAACTGTATGGTTCCTTTTGCTTTTTTTTAGCTAGGTAGAAAGAAAAGGTAACATGTTGCCACAATGTTCAGAGATAAAATCACACACACCATGAAAAATCATGATTTTTGACTCATGAGGTGCAGCCCTAAATATCTACAGACATAGAGAAATGATGATGAGGCAGGTGTGTGTATGTGGATATCACAGATGGAGACGCATCGCTGAGGCCTCCAGAGATATGACTCTGTGACTCCTGATGTAAATATAGTGAACGTAAATCTGAGCAATTGAAAACGTTGATAATTGAAAAATGAACTGAAAAGTCAAATGTCCTAAACGTTTGACATTTACCAACCAAACCACTTATTTCTCTGGCTGCTCATCAGACAAGTACCCCCCCCACACACACACGTAACCTACTTAGGGACAGACAACCAAATGGGCAATGCAGAGTTCTTGGTATTAATGTGGTCAACCAGACACTTTTAATTTCTTTTTTTTTTTTCCTTTTCTTAAACAATGAACGCAGAACCTGATCGCTGTCAAATTAAGTAAATACACCAAAGAAGCCCGGAGCTTTGCAGAAACCAGACTCTACCCTCTTTCCAATTCTGCTGCTCAGAGAGAAACAAAATTAAAATAAAAAAATTAACAAGAGAGGGAGAGAAAGCGACATGGGGGAAAAAAAATGAAATAAAATATAAAGCGTCACTAACCAGATGCCACTCATGCCCTAGAAGTGCTTGGTAGAGAGAGAGAGAGAGAGAGAGTGTAAAAGAAGGAACAGACAATAGTAATCTCAAGATTGCTTGTAAAATTACTTTTAAATGTAGATAATATTTGTATATAGGTAGATAATGTTTGGTTGATTTAAGGGGGGGAATAGCAATAGGAACTTAAAGGTCAATACAATCAGAAGGTCTTAGCTCACTAGCTAGGTCAACAGAGAACTGGTTATACATGCACTTAAAAGAAAAAATAAAAAGATCTTAAAATAAACCAGAAACCTCGAGTTAAAAATCTGATCCAAATTTCTTTTCTCAAAGCTACTCCAAATGAGTCTTCAACGCTAGGCCATTTCTTTTTTAAAAAGAGAAAATGTGGAATTTCAATATACTTTTAAATAAAATGGCTAATTGACATTATTGCACATGAGCAAATGACAGTAATACTATTAGAACTCTGTTCACTGACCCGTCCCAGACTTCTCCATGACGGACCCTCCTGAAGCACTTCAGAACATTCAAAAACCTGGTGGTGTACGACAAAATGTTTCATCAACAGCAACCAAAGAGGGAAGAAAGGGGGGAGGGGGGTGGAACAATCTGAGCGAGCGGACAGATAAGACAGCCAGCAGAGATGAGGGTAGAACTCTTACATTGTGCTATAATGTACAGTAAATGGCTGCATAAGTGCTTTCTCTTAAGCTTGAAGGAAAAAAAAACTTTTCAAAAACAAGTATTTATTGTTGAGGCATTGTTAAAAGTTAGCCTGTGCTATCCATTCAAGGGTGACCATGTAAAATCTCTAACAACGGCCTTTCGACAGCTTCGAGCAAGTAGAAGAGAAATCGTTCAGGACATTAAAAAAATAACGATGATGATGTTGCCCCCTCAGATTAATTTCAAAGATCGCTGCTACATTAAAAATGCACGTAATCATGTGCAACATCAGGGAAAGAAAGGCTTTGATGATGATTCCTCTATACTCCAATCTTTTTTTTTCCTTTTTATATTTTTTTAAACATGTCCCTCCGCCTCGTTGTTGTTGTTGTTGACGACTGGCAGTGTCCAAGACTGAAAACATGGCAGAGCAATTCAGTAAAAACACCATAGTTGCAAGTGAGGTTATTTAAGGGGGAGTCCCTCTGCTGAAGGCCGAGACGTCCTCTGCACCACCGCTGACGGGTTTCTGCGTGGGCTCGCGCTCATACGGGGCCGTTGACGGACACTTCCAGGGGTGATGGCGTTTCCTCTCTGTTAGGATGACAGACTATGTCAGTCAAACACTACTGTGCTTAACCCTAAACACTCAACATATTGTGCTGGCATTTAATCAAGCAAATATGAATCACTGTAATAAATTCACAAATCATCATCAACATCAATTAATTCCTTAAAATCTCAACTGACATCGGAAAATTCATGAAGCTCAAAGTGCATTGTGTATTTACGTTTCTTTCTTCATAGGGTCTTATCAAACTGCACTTACTTCCTGTCAGTCTGTGTGTTTACAGATGAATCCCCAGCACTAGACTGCTGCTCTGATGCTTTAGGAGGATCTGACAGAGAAAGTTTATCCAGAGACAATGGACTCTCCTCACTGCAGGACACACACAGACACACACCCTTACAAGTCAATTAGGAGCTAATCTTAATTTCAAAGCAATATAATTTCAGTTTAGAAAGTTTAGTTTTTTCCGTATTTTTTTCTCACTGCCCCCTATTTCAGGAGGACAGTTATTGTAGGTTTAAGCAGAGGTTACTGCAGAGTGGCCAAGAAGCTCCCAAGACATAGATCTGCAAAACTCCTTGAATCCAGTTATTTCAAATCCCAGTCCACACTATAATTTCTTCGATGTGGTAATTATGTTTCAAATATAGATGTTTATACTTACAGAGTGGACTGGTCAACAGAAGAAAGGACTGAGTATGTCACAGAAACGCTTGTGGCTACGTGATACAAACCTTGTTGCTGTATTGTTGCCAGGGGCGGCGGCTGTTTCCGAAGTGGTGGTGGCAGCGGCAGGGGGAGTCCCAGCATTCTTATCATCCTCCTCACTATCCGAGCCCCCTGAGGAGCTGCTGTCAGAGGCCAAGACAGGAGCCTTCCTGCCTTCTCCCGCTGGCTGAGCACCAGAGGAGGCGCTAGTATCCGCTAAAAACCCAGTCAAAAAAAAGGAAAAAAAACATGGTGTATAAGTACATACTGCTACATTTTATAAAAGCATTTGGCAAACAACAGCTTCTGTATCAGTTTATAGCAGAGTCGAAAGACTCACCATTTTTCTCATGGTTTTGTTTGGCTTGTTTATCTGCAACGCTGCGGCCCGAGTCCACAGGAGAGCTGCACCTGGGATCAGTCTCTGTACTGTAAAAATCCAGAGGATATAACAAGTGTTCTCATAAAAATTTGCACATATTGTTTTTCATCTTAGAAAATACAGCTTCAAATACAAAATGTTTTGTTTTGGAGGTAGCCTAGAAGCTGTGCTCACCCAGAGTAGGGCTGGAACTCAGTGAAGTTGGCCCAGCCTGTTTCCGGTGTCTCTGCTCCACCCCCAGCTGCGCTCTCCCACCCTTCTGGGGTTTGGGATGCTACCGTTCCCCCAGAGTCCCTGAAATTCGCTGTCCACCCTGGACCTGAAAACAGCAAACAAAAACGCAAAATAAAGAAGAAAAAAAAAAAAGAGAGACTCCGCTGTGTTCTTTGTGTAGCTGCTGTTCTTCAGCCTACCTGTGTCTGATGTGTTCTGCTCAGAATCTTCCTCCTCATCAGATTCAGATCCATGGTCCCTCTCCCTGCCTCCATTCTCCATGCTGCTTCTGGAGCTTCCTTCTGAAGTTTGGGAGACCCCAAACCTGCAAAGGAGGTAGAATGGAAAAACAATATTCAAAGGTAATATTAAACAACATTACCCATCATGTACAGACCGAAAACTGAACCAAAAAAATGAGCGTACCTTGTTCTTGATTTTGCTTGTGTTGCATAGTTGATCTCCTTCTCCTCCCAGATGTCCTCCTCTTCTTCAGCATCATCAAACTGGTGTATCCTCTCTTTACAACATGCTTCAAAAGCAGCTGCATTGGCCTGTGAGCAACCAAACATGAGAATCTTTCAGCTTTCAAGGTCAAGCAAATAAACAAAACAAAAAAACACAGACATGCTATGAAAAGCAAGAAATCTAAGCTGAATATATTTTTATCAAATGGTCGAGGACAGTGAAGAGTGTAGGTAACATTTAAATAGGTCCCATACAACTAAAAACCAAAAGTGAATTAAAAAAAAACACTTACACTGTTATCATCAGCATCTAGATTGAAGTTTATTTCGGCAATTCTGTCGAATGTGGCACTGAAGAAAGAGAAACACAATGTGAATTCAGAAATTTCATAACTTAAACATCAATAATAATTAAAATCAAATCACATCAAAACGTTTTGGCTGTTGGCTTATAAGAATAAAAAAAATTATTTGCTTAATGCAGGGGTTTGGATGAAGTATTGTTAAAGACCAAGTGGCAAACGTTTGTTCAATATTTCTTTCTAGGCAACATAAGACTTTTACACTTGATATTCCAATTTTACTTGAGAGTCTTACTTGATATTCTCGTCATGCTCGCTAAACTCCTCGTCATTGAACCCGAACTGATCAACGAAGTGTGCCGTCATCTGTTGGATCTGATACTCAGAGAAGGCCTGACAAAGTCAAGTGGACAATGAAGTAAGTTTATGTCATTAAAAATAACCAGGAGGCTTGTTTAGAAATAGATAGCGTTAAGTACAGTTTATTCTACCTGTTGTAGTGACAGGTCATTGGGGAAGGGACTCTCCATGTCATCATCCTCACTGGATGAGTGGATGTTGTGGGTGCTTACCTGCGAAACACATTGTAGATGTTTGATGAGCGTCATAATAATGTAAAAAATATATAAAATGCTAGAGGATAACGTTCAAGTAGTTAACTTTACAGCAGCTGGACACATGTACAGTGAGAGGCTTTACAAAGTACAACACAGCTGAAGGCCATCTCACCAGCTCCACCGTGTTTCTTCTATTAGTTTCTCTTAAGGTCTCGTCCACAAAGCTCTCCCAGCGACCTCTGCAGTCTTCTGGTAGCTCTGAGAGAGCAGTGACATTTATTTTTTATTGAACTCTCAGTGAAAACATTAACCCGTTGTTGAACTTGGCCTAAGTCATGTGTTTACCTTTGATGAGGTCACTGATCTGGGCTTGTACTGGTCCTTTCTCCAGGTTCTGAACCACCATGTTGGCAATTCTTGTCAGATGACCCATGTTGCCTCTCCTGGTGCCACCTTCAGTCCTGTGAGTCACATATGCAAACTTAAGATAAAGCTGACAGGCTGTAGTCACATTTCTTGTGCCAATATGAGACATGAGCAACTACAATGCGTATTCCACCACCAATGCCACCACAACCACAATTGCAGCTGCACATAAATAATACAGCAGTAGGGACTGTGCTATTTGAATACAAATGCATTTCAGCACATTGTTAACCAATGGCAGAAAAAGCATCTCACTGTATTTTGTCATTCTCCTCCCAGGCGTCAAGAATCCTCTGTACCAGTCGACACTTTTGGAACAGCTGAGAAAAAACACCACACACAGAATAGAGAAGATAATATGAATTAAATGCCAGGGACAAACAGATGAATACTATTTTTAAATTTTAACTGCTTTAATCACTTACATGTGCCACTAGGGCATTGTGAGTTGAGATCTGTGGGTCACTATTGCCACCTGTCTCCGAGGCCTCACCCTGCACTTCAGGGTTAGACTCTGCAGGCTCCCCATCGTGGTTCTGGAGCCCTGGGTTGGGCGGCTCATCTGAAGAAGGGTGGTTCAGGATAGCCGCCACACACAGCTCCACTTGGAAGTGCAAAAAATTATTCCAGGAGTATTTAAAGAACAGATCCTATCCAGAGAGGGGCACAGACCAAAGTTGGTGATCACTCACACATTTTAATATAAGTGAGAGCACTTGCACATTATTACTGTTAAAAATGCACCCTACCAGTAGTAGGTCCATGGTGGCAAGATTGCAGAGCTCCTGGCAGATACTAGGAGCACTGGTCTGTAGCAGGGCAGCCACCAGCCGGGCCACGTGAAGGCGGGCGTTCCCCAGTGGCTGCTCTAGAACGCCAACGGTCGTCAATATTGCACTTTTCTGTAGGAACAAAAATATAGATATTTATATATATTATGAATCTGCGCATTAGCTATATTTACTGAAGATGAGCTAAAATTACGTTGTTTCAGAAAATAAATAAATAATAGATTCCATAAACATTTGACTTTGCATTAGTAAGTAGTAATCCACTGAGCTTGAAAACTAAAATTGGCAGCTACTGTATGAAACTGTCAGGTTATGAAATATACTCTTACCTTGGGGGGATCCAGAAGAAGCTGCTGGAAGTCTTTTAAATGGGGCTCAATGGCATTTAAAATACTGCTGTTGACAGTGTAAGACCTTTCATAACCCTGAGAATACAGATCCATCAGCCCTTCCAACCTGGGAGACAGACAAAAACTATTAAGAACCCGCACGGAAAATGACAATGCCTGGTGTAAACTTGTCATCAGCATTCCTAGAACCTTGAAAAAAATGCTAACACTAAATAAAAACTTTGGGGGCACTTTGACTCACCCGGACCTCCTGGTCTCCAGCAAGGTAAGTAGCACTTGAGTTCCGTTCACAATAGAGGCCTCACTTCTCTCCCCCTCAAACATGTTCTTAAGAAGTGCCGCTACGCTCTCCTGCCTGAAGCACAAAGCAATTGTTAGATTCTATCTTTGAAACTGTTGCTGTAACATAAGTGAGGAGTTCACAACTCACGACTCTAGTACAGCCAATAGTGGGTCAGCATCCACATTCTCCTGCATCTGATTAGCCTGGTCTCGACTAAGGCGTATGATATCACAAAGCGTTTGGGATGCATTTGATTGTCTCTGAAAGGCAAATCGTTAATTGAACAAGCAGATTCATTTGAGTTTTGCTTTTTTTATTGGATGCAAAGCATTTAGAACTCACCTCCTCATCTTTACCAGTGTGGATGAGTTCTGTGAGTCTCTGTACCAACTTCTCTTCGTTCAGCCACTGGAGTGTGAAAACATCTGATCAGTCTGGGTTGGATACAGAAGATTGTTTTTAAATGTTTACTCAGGGGAGAGCTTCAAATCACTTACATGAAGGACCGCCTGTCTCAAGGGGGTAGGCTCTACACAGCTGATGAGGCGAAGCAGCAGGTCCATCATGGCAGAGGCGTCTATGTGTTTCAGCACCAGACCAATGAAGCCTTCCTTCTTTGTTAAAAAGGTGATCAGCTGGAAACAAGCAAAGTGCTTTTGGTTTTATATAGCAGTGAATGTTGTGTTATTTGTCTAAAAAAAAAAATTTAGGTAGACAGTGCTGTTTCTATTTTCTAATAATGCATAAAGCATGATGCTTCTCAGTATACCTGTTCAGTTTTCCTAGCAATAAGATTGCCGATGGTTTTGCTGAAAAAGCTGGCAAGTAACGGGTTAAGTGGTGGCTCCTGCTCCAGGAAGCGGTACAGCATTTCGAGGAGAGAATCGTCCCCGCCAAGCTTATCATTCATAATGGACACATCTGATGTCAAGAGCTCACAAGCAACATTGGGAAATCTTGGGAAGAGCAGAATATGTCAATTGGGCAGAGTATAATTAATGGTAATCTTTCTTTTCTGATTATTTTAGCATCAGTAACCATTGTGGGAGGACTCACTTAAAGCGACTCCTCTCCTCCAGGTCAGCGGGAGGCTCTGTGGTGATGAGGCCGACCAGTTCCTGCATGCAGTGATCTTGGGAGAGGAAGAGCAGCAGTCTACGGTTTTGGGCCTTGCACTCCTGCAGCACGTCATCTTCTTCCATCAACTCCCTCAGCGTCACGTCCTCCCTGTCCAACAGCTGGTCAATGTGGGAGGTGGTGTGCAGGTCAAACTTCCAAAACATAGTGGCCGCTGGGTTGACGGACACAGCCCTACATGAGATGATTGAGGGAGATTTGCATTTAAGTTCCCATTACTTGAACAATAAGATGCATGATGTGGTGTAGGGTTTAATCAGTGAAACAAGGGCAATAACTATTGTTGGGAACACGAGGAAAGACTTTTTCAACCTGTACTCTGTAGACAATTAAACATGAAACAAAGAAGCTTTCTCTGAAAATATAGGAAGATCTGAAAGTATGACTTGTACAATCAGCTTTGCAGACTCATTTTAAATTGATAAAAGCAAATGTTTTGCGCATAGATCTAAACCAATATTACACATGCGCACACACGCGTGCACACACACACACAGGACAAGTAATACAGACAACTACTGCATGTTCAACTCTTCCTGGAGTTTGCAATATATGGCACAACCTGGAGGACACTGCTTCTGGTAACACCTGATTTTGAAAAAAATATACTACAACAAAGTGTACAGCAAAAATTACCGTGCCCATACATACCAGAGGATGAAATGAAGATATTTTTAATCAGACCTTCCCCTCGGGCAGGCAGGCATTTGTATTTGTACAGACGACAGACAGTTTGGCGAGGTCTGGCATTTATCAGCATGGGTCTCCTCTTAAAATGCAGGCCTCTTTAGGAGATGAGACACTGGGAGGCTCACCATAACCTGCACAACGAAGAACGAAACGGGTCATTTGTGCAGAGATCTCAGATGAAATGACGAAGTAATCATCAAACTGAGACGTTGGATTCAGGTTGCAAATGCTCAAAGCCAGGGGGTGTCTAAACTATGACCCGCGGGCCAACTGTGGCCAACGGTCCATTTTTTAATTAGCCCACAGCAAAACAAAACAAAAAAAATACCAGCATATGAAACCTGCTAATATTGCGTTTTTCGTTTGAACTCTAGGTGGAGCTACTGAGTTGATCGATGCAGTTCCCCTACAAAACAGAATTAAAAAGAAAAAAAGTGATGAACACTGTTGTGATATGATAAACATAATTTGAGTACGAGCATTCTACAACAGAGAATTTTAAACTTTTTTAACGTGGATGCTGCATACAGAGACCTGCTCTATCATTCAGAAGTGCACTGGCTAAGTCACGGCTCTTGATTCATTGGTTTTATTGTCTGAGTTCAGAGGCCGAAAAGGACAGACCTCTTCACAACCTAAACCTCAATGGTTGGCATACCTGGCATTTTTTATTTAAATTTACTAAACACTGCACTCAACAAAAACCTACAAGACAAGAACCAACTCACAACGCAGCTTGATGCACACAAGAAAAAAAGTGTGAAGCTCCAACTCTTTGAGCCACAGTTGAGCCCCTTCAATTTTGCGCACACCCAAAATCAGATCTGCCAAGCTTTCTGAAAAAAGTAGAAATATGTATCTGTGAATTGAAAATGAATTTCCAACATTTTTTGTTATTAAAAAAAACTGTTATAGGCTCAGTATATGATTAACAGTAGGTGTTTTTGAATAAAGTAAACATATACACAAAGGATTCTATGTTATGCGCTGTGATGGTGTTTAGATTCTTAGCTAATACACATTACAATTAGACCTAAAAAATCTTCTGTAAAAACAAATAAAATGAACCCTGCATGTATTATTATAGTACGTGCACACTCCAGATGTCAGCATTATCAACTCAGTTTGAAATAACTTGTAGAGACAGAAGCAACTGAGGCAGTCTCAAATCACAAAACAAATTCTCCAAGACCTCAAATTCATGCACAAGTATGCACAAGTGAAGATTCTTTTTAAAAGCCAATATGCAGCAATAGCAATTAATTTTAGGCACAGGTAAATCTCCTTTTGGCTTTTTCACATTAGGAGTTGCCACAGCGAATAATTCACATGATTGATTTGGCAAGTCTTTACGCCAGATACCCTTCCTGAAGCAACACATTTATTAATGATTAAATGTTAATATTTAGTATTCATGCATCACATGTTAATTGCCAAAAAGAGTCAGAGCCAGTGTTCTTTAGAAGTGATGAGGTATCTACATAGATGTAAAAACACTATAGGGCTGCACGCTAATACTGCATGAAAGGAGCAATGATGCACTTTCTCCATCTTTTACACGCAACACATTGTAGTTATAATGCTTTGCAAACACAAAACAAGTAGAACAAGTAAATTAAGTCCATATAGATGTGTAATGTACAGTATGTGTGTATGTTAAGTGCTCAAAGCAATAAATATGATCCTGAAATGTTTGTATCAATCAGGTTTAAATTTAAAACAACTTCATACTTGTTCATTCCATAAATTGTACTTTCACGAGTTCTATTTTATAAAAAATACCTAAGTAAAGTGTTTGGGCACATAAAACTTGAGTTGAAATGTTGAATGAAAATGTATTATTAGTTAAAAAGATTTGAAAAGAAGTTTTACATGCTTCTCACTTGATACACAGACTGCTGCTAAACGAAAAGATCAGTATCATGAGCATTGAAACGCGTATAAAAGTGCTGCTGTTGACTAACAGGAAAAAGTTAAAAGCACCTTAAAATGACATTAATTAAGTAAGTAAGTAATAACTTCATCTTATTGTGACTCTGGATTTAGGTGGGTTTACCACATACTGTTACTCTGGCAGCTAATCTAGAAACCCTAACACAAAAAAACAACTGAGCCTGCTGGCTTTGTCAAATCTAACAAAGCTCACTAAGCATCAACTCTTGATCATGGAAGTAAAACTAAGGGAAACACAAGTGCTTCCTCCTTCATCATTTTCCCTTTTTTTCTTCTGTCGCCTGACTAAGGGCCGTTCCTTGCACATGCAGCAAGTAGCAGTGGCCATCTGGCATACATTTACAGAGTACACAAGTGCAATAATAACCAGTCGAACGCTCCCTGTGGACGCAGAGCAGGAAGGCGAATGCTTGACTTTGCATCCAAAATAGAAACCACCAGAGGCAATCGCAACAAAACCAGTCTACTGGCACACCGAACATATGATGAAGAGGAACAATGCGGAAATTGTCAACAATAGTATGTGATCAGCTAAGTTAAATGCAGTTAAACGAGAAAAGGGGGTTCACCTGAACTCTAACAATGTGCCACACTAAATGCAATCTGTGGCCTATATCTATTGACATATGAAAACAAAACACATTATATTTCTATATTACTTAGACACACTGAAGTCGTAAGATGAGATGAACTTGTATACCTTAAATACTAAATAACATTCAAAAGGTCAGGCTTTGTTAAAATCCTTTTGAATACAAATTAGCATACAATCAGCGACATCACTGTTGCTGGCTAACAAGCAGCATTAGCCATCACTTCATCTATAAGCTAACTATGCACCCACGTGTCAACTGACTTGATAACAATAATAATAATTTATCTTCCTTTCTCATGGAGGGTTATATGTTGGTTCGTAACAAGGCCCCACCGGACGCCCCCCCCCCCAAGTTCCCAAGGCTGTCTAACAATTAGTTGTAGCGCTGCTATGGAACTAAACAAATGTAAACTGAGCTACCGTAGCCTTGGCGTGACGTGAACATCAACTGACTTGCGGCAGGGGATCAGATTTCTGTTTACTTCAACTCCTGTGGAGGCACCCCTTCCATATAAAACTTCACGTAAATGAACATCGCCGGTTTTTAAAACTCGTTGCAGTTCATTGCCAATAATCCCTATAGCCGTCGATTAAACACAGGCTCCATTTCATTTCTGTAACCAACGCGTAAATTAACATGTAAATGGTTAATCCAAGTAACAGCAAGGCTTCGTTGCTGCTGGTCTCAGACAACTCCGAATGGCTGCAGTGAAAAACACGACTGAACTAGCTCTTCCATGAGCTATCTACTTGATAATAGCATGCACGTATACACTACATTTACAGTATTACAACGTAGGCATCACTACGAGAATTAAAAAGGTTACTCTCCGTAGTAAGTCTGCTATAACATGTAACATTTACACTAAACATAACGTGTACGAACGTTCACTGGCGTTAAATAAACTTACAACAGCACAGATTCGTTTGGCAAAATAAGCCGATAGGTCAGCGTTATTCCGTATTCGCCAACTATTCTCTGTCGAGTCATTTCTTAAACCTAGACCACACGTCCAAGAAGTTCGCAAACTATTTAGCCATGTTAGTTCCTCCTTCGCTCTGATTAGCAAGCAAGCTAATTAGCAGCTCACAGTTTACGTGTACCGAGCCGACTTAGCCAAGTTAAATGGCTAGCTTTCCAACTTAGGTTCAACTTTGTCGAAGCAGCAGCCTAGTTAATGTTAGCTTGTTGTCCGAATTAGCAACGAGCCCGCCGTTCAAAACTTACCTTGATTGAAAGTCCACCGCTATCCCTTCCGCCCGTTTTAGATACTTAGTGGAGTTTTTCACCAGCAGCCTGCTACCGAGTCAGTCACTGGCTACACGGCTAACTATTAGCTACTAGCTCCTAGCTAAAATACGTTAGCCTATGTGCGAATTGTGATTTGTTATGAAGAAGGGGTCAGTCTGCGACAACACAAGCTACTGTTAGCTAGCTCAACTTGGCTAACGTTATCAAATGTAGCTCTGGGAACGACCGCATGAACAGTTCGTCAACGCCAGTCGCTACTTGACATTAACAGCAACGCCGGTCATTTCAGATAGAAAGTGTATGACTCGTACTTACGAACAAAGTAATTCAAACGCGCGGCTAAGTTTAGCATGCAAAGCAGGAAAAACTCAGTCATATTTCTCGAATCAAAATGGCGACATGGTTACGAGAGCGCGCAGTAGACCCACACGGGGGATGTGCGTCGACTTCTGCACTCAGCTCAGCAAAACATTTCAGACCGGCGAACAAAAGCTCCGTGCGCCACCTGTGCATCTATTTCAATTAAAATGTACATTTTGAAATGTTTTTCCTTCTATTACTGTATTTGTATGTACCCTAATTGCATTACATTCTAACTGGCTAAGGCTTTAGAGTTAACGCAAAAGCATAATGTTTTTTTTGTATCTATCATTTATAATTATTTAACTGCTCTACTTCTCAAATTAAACAGTCGTATAATAAATCATCTGTACAGTTAACTGCAATACATTATACAAGTATAGAATGCGCTCATTATGTATAAATGTAAAAACTACAGTCTATTTTTTGCAATGGTTCTTTGATCAGATCAGTGGGTTTTCTGCCTGTAGTCTCTCGTCCAGTGGCTGAATACTAAAATAGTTAATAACTAAAGTTTTACATCATGTGTTATGTGGCCTACTTTAAAAAAACACACCATCATGTTATATGTCTCTATTTGAAACTACCAAACATGGGCTAAATTTATTAGAATAAAAAAGACCAGGCTAGGTTTGACTGTAGAACCTGGTTTTATTAAAGAATTAAAAACGAGTTGGATATTAGAAATATATGAGAAAATGTATAATCCCACCTTCCTTAGTTTATTTTTATGTGATTAGAAATGTACTAATAAACAGCTAAAATTGAGCAGCTTGAATATTTCACTGTGCACCATAACTATCAAGATGAACTAACAGGGTAGAGATGTTTTAGGAAGTATAATTTCTGCACTTAACACTATCAACGAATAATATACTTTTATTGAGCTAACTTTTTCTAATTAAATAGTAATAAATATAGTAGAGTCACAGAAGAAAGTTTTAATTACCTCCCACTCCTGGAAACACCAGCCTATTACACTTACACACAGAATAGAAACTCATAGTTCATCAAACAGTCATACAAACATACACATATTTAAAACAATCTAACACTAAATGTCATGTTCTTTCTAGAGAAATCATTTTTACAGCTGTCTAGTGGTGTATGTGCCCAACCAAACTAGCATGTCAGCAATGAATCTCTTACTTATACTTGTCTTTATGTCTATAGTTGTATTTGATGCAATAATCCTAGCAATGTTTACGTTTTTTATTCAAATATATTATATAGCTTATATATATATTTCCTCAGTCTGTCCATTGATCTTTCCTCTCCTCTCCCTAGTTGGTTGTGTCCCACAATGCATCGCGTTCACTCGTTGAAATATGGACCAAAGCGGTAAGTAAAGTGCTAAGTAAGGCCGATGGTAAAAAATGATGCGTTTGTGATATATTTGTCTACATAGTTACACTTGCTTCAACAGTTTGTCAGACAGCAACACACAATCGCCACAGTATACGTTTTCTTACAGCATTACATTAGCATCTATTATCATCCAAAGCAGCGCCAACTTGTCCCAGGCTAAACGCGCTAGCAGTGTACTGGTTAAAGCTAATGTCACGTCAAAAGTTAACGTTATTAACACTATGGAATGTCAATATAGACCTTTAACTCTTACAAAATAAACGTGTTCAGATAGTGTCGTAATCTGCTCCGCATGTTAGTAGGCGTAACTGCAAGTTGCGATTGAGTTGGGGCGCGAATGCTACATGATAGCATATCGGTTACTAAGCTAGCTTGCGTGTTGTGAGTGCTGACATAATTAGCAGGTTGTTTTAAAAACTTGAGTTAAATGCTTGACTGTCCCTGTTTAGCTTGTTAAATCGGATTTACAACGCCGCTACGTCTGAATGTGTTTAAAATTGATAATCCTAATTTAGCTAACTAAGTGATTGCTGCACTTTGAGATTGCTAACGCTGGGTTTGTCGCTCATGCCAGTATCACACGTTAGTGTAGGTCTAGTGTCTTTTATTTTTGGACACTTTTAAGTCGCTACGCTTTAATCTGTCAGTTATATTCCTCTTATTAAAATATATTATTTCTTTGCATATCACAATATACTGACATTTCCCTTAAGATCTAAATGTATAGAATATCAGTGGTGGTTATTCGTAGTTGTTTAGATGTTACTGATTAAGTGCATAAAGAACATTAGACTCATCTTCAGTACTCCTCTTACTACAGACAATGATCTCCAAGGAAGTGATGGCTCTGGGATTTTGGGTGGCCCAGACGTTCGAAGACGAATACCCATCAAACTCATATCCAAGCAGGCGATAAGGAGCAAACCTCAGCCCCGCATACAGAGACCCTGCAGCCGGCCACCTAAAAGTGAGACTGGGGAAGACGGTAGGCTGATTCTCAAGTCATTTTAATGTTTAGACCAAAATCTTCCAAATTTAATATAGCGGGTTGTCATTTCTGTACTGTTGTAGTTCTAATTTGCTTATCTGGTGAATGTGGCTGACAGCCATTTCGTTATTTAATAAGTTAAACGAGAGAACATCTTTTAAATAACAATTATTGTTAATATGTTAGAATGTTCTTTAAAATGCACAGGCATTCGGTATCCCCTATACAACACCAGATGGCAGCACTACACTATCCATGGTCACATTAAAATAATAGGTCAATGACTGTGTTGTAGAATCTAACCTCAGCTGTTGTACTTGGTGCATGGAAATATAGCTTCATATTTATATGAAAGTGTGTTTGTCAGCCATTATATAATCATTGATGATTTTTATTTAAGATGATCTAATGTGTTTGATGTCATTTACTAATACATGTTTCTTGTACTTCACAGATAACTTTGGGTTTAAGCAAGAGGATAGATTTGACTGTGGTTCTAAAGCTGGTGATGTTTTTGCAGGTCAGAGGAGATTTCCCCAGCAGTTGTTTTGGGACTATAAGGTATGTCCTACGCAATAAAAAACAGAACTCAACACATGTTGAGATTATGGACAGACACATATTTTACCCCCACACAGTCACAGACACACAGTAAGGTAAACTGGCAAGTCTTAAATACACAAATGGATCTACTTTGCCACTTGTCCAATTACAGCTGTGTTGGACTCCAGCACCCCTGTAACAATTAGTTTCCTATTTTGTGACATTGTCTGGAACAGGAGGCTATATGCACATAACATTTTGTAAAATTTTCCAACAGTTACATTTGATTGGCGAAAGAGATGAAGTACCAATTCACTTCTGTGACAAGTGTGGTCTTCCTATTCAGCTGTATGGACGAATGGTATGTATTTTGCTCACGTTACTTTCCTTGCTGCACTATGTTGATGACTAACCCCATGCCTTCTTAATTCCAACTCTTTAGATCCCCTGCAAGCATGTCTTTTGCTACGATTGTGCTTTGCTTCATGAGAAGAAAGGAGAGAAGATGTGCCCAGGGTAAAATGTTCAAAATACTCATGTTGTAATGAATATTTGATGCCTGAAGCCTTGTATTTGTTTAGCATGTGATGACCCTCAGATGTTTGTTTCACTCCTACTGTTTATTATTTACATCTTTTTTTATTTTGTGTGTTCAGTCTGACCCTCTACAACTGCACAGATCCAGTGCAGCGCATTGAACAGTGCCACCGTGGATCCCTTTACATGTGCAGTGTTGTTCCAGGATGCAAACGCACTTATCTGTCCCAGCGTGACCTACAGGCCCACGTCAACCATCGGCACATGAGAGCAGCCAAGTCTTCCACAGGCCGCCAAGAGCCTGTGCACCTGCCCCCTTCATCTGAAGTCCCTGAACGGTTCCGCGTTCCTCCACCTCACCTGCCTAAGAATCACGTTCATCTCCCTAATCCTCTCCAGCATAGCAGTCATGACCCCTATAGTCAGCCACCGCCGACCCCTCATGAAGGCCCTCCCCCACCTTCTGCTATGGGTCCTGAGACATTCCGCATTGCTACTGTAACAACACGCAAACACAGCAATCTCATCACCGTACCTATCCAAGATGACTCTTCTTCCTCTCGTGAGCCTCTTTCTAGTGGGCCACTCCCCATTCAGCCCCCTCATCACCACCCTGGAGACTACCCTGGTCAGCCACCTGTTGTGCCTCATGCTCACCACATGATGGCGCCACCTCAGCAGCACTTTGGCCCACCACCACCACCTCCTCCTCCCATTAGCCACCCCATGCAACATCCTCCCCAGGCTTCCGGAACTCCACACATGGTGTATAACCAGGCCCCACCTCCCCCCATGGCCACAGCTCCTCCACCAATCAATACTCCACCAGGTCACATCATGGGCCAAATGCCCCCCTATATGAACCACCCACCCCCCGGACCTCCGCCACAGCACACTGGGCCCCCTGTTAATGCTCCGCCACCTCATCACTACAACCCCAACTCCATGCAGCAGTTCTCTGACGACCAGGGCACCCTCAGTCCCCCATTTAATCAGCCAGGGGGACTCAGTCCTGGGCTGTGGCCTGCTCCAAGAGGGCCTCCACCTCCACGAATGCAAGGTCCTCCTCCCCAAGGCCAGATGCCCGGACCACATCACCCAGATCAGAGTCGTTTCCGGCCTTACTATCAGTAAACTACCAACTGAATGAAGGGGTAGTCATGTGTGTCATCGTGTTCCATACCACTTGTTTGAAAAATGTGATAGTAAACCTCAGGGTTACAGGATGTAGGACTTTGATTTTGATAATACTTACCTAAAGCAAATGTGTGTTGGCGCTGCACATTTTAGTTAACTGTAATGGACTTCCCACTGAATATATTCTAGATTTGGTGCAGAGCAGGAATGTCCCTTTTTTAATAGCTTATATTTCTGTATATATGTAGGCCAAATTCATGCATATGTACTGTGCATTTAAAGCTGTACTATGTCTCAATAAATTTTTAACAGCAGATATTTCTATCTCATCTTTATTTTATTTATATGAAGAATCATTAAAAGTTGACCTGACCAAAATGATCCTTAGCTGTGATGATTGTAAGCATATAAGTAAAGTTTAGATGAGAGTAATGCCATGTTAATTTGCGCCTAACTGAATGTTTACTGCAATCAGACATGTTTTCATTTGTGTAATTTTCTTTTTATTTCATTTTTTTGTAAAGACTTTAATAGAGAATCTTGTCCAGCACAAACAATTTCCCTGGTTTTCTGCCTGGTTAAAGTAACATTTCAGCTCTGTAAAGTCCTATCACCACAAGAATGTGATAGGGTTTTAGGGTTACGCTACCATAACATTTAAACATTTATTCAGTTTACATGAAGCTACATGAGAAGCATTGGACATAGCCTATTACGTATAGACCTCTGTCAAAGAGCTATATGTTTTCCAATAAAATGTAACCAGTTTCCAGTCATTCTGGTACAAATTAATTTCTGTCCTTTCTATCCATACAGGTGTCTCAAACTTTTGTGATCATCAAGTTGTATCATATACTTGTTGTTGACTCGAGGAAAACTAAGGAGGAAATAATACACATTATATTATATGTTATAAAAAAACAAACAGTGCATGGTAATGGTGGACATCTGGAGGAAACCCATCTGCAGTGTTTCAGAATTTGTCTGTAGCGGAGCATTTGACCTTCTGAACAGATTTCCCTGGAAATCGCTGTCCTAGAGAGTGTCACTCTAGAGTCGTGTTTGTGACATCTGCAAAAAAAAGAATAATTGGTAATATGTGATGAGGGAAAGGGCTTTATTTCCTTGTCCTTTAGTTAACTAGTGTAAAAGAAAAAAAAATTGTAAAGAACAATTAATAATCAGTTTTAACAGAAAGTGAGCAGCTGCAAAGATGGATGTGATGTACTGTGTTATATTTATTTTTGTCAGCTGACTTTTATGTGTTTATTGACTTCTTGTAAAGTGGAATGAAAAAGCAATAGTCACAAATCAAGAGTCATGAAAGGGCACACATGTTTTGATCGTCCTGTTAAGGTTGTGGTTGAATGTTTTTTGTTGAATCATTTGCACTCTTGATGATCTATATTTTTAAATGTGGCCAGTGTTATGGGGGAACCAAGCGATAAGGGCATATCAACTGGATGAAATGCTGTTTCTTACTACGTAGCGCTGATGCTTGTTCTCGGCGTGTTTGTCCAGTGCGTGCAGCATAGCGTCATGGACAGTCAGAAAGAATACGGACGTCTGAATCTCATCGTCGAAGAACATACAACCGTGCAGTTTCTCAAGGATGTTCGCTGTCAACACATGTCAAATGTAAACCGACTCTGGGGCTCGGGCTCCAGCTTGTGATTTTACAGACAAAACTCACCATCGCACGACACGATGTAAACATCCACATGAATTCGGATGAACTCTTTGAGTGTCTGTGAAGAAACAGCAATAAACATTAAGTTTTTACTACATGAATGTTACTATACCAATAAGCACCTCCACATTTGAAGAGAATCTGTAACAAGTACTAATAACTCTACCAAGTAATGTAAATATAACTTCTTGTATTTTAATTGTGTTTTCCTTACAGTTTTGAGTCCCTTCAAGGCAGATATGTCCAGAAAGGAGACAGCAGAGAAGTCCAGAATCAGGCTGTGGATGTCCACTCTGGGAACACTGATGTTGGCGGGAAGCTCTGCGTTCCAGTCAATCTGAAAGGGAAGGTCCTTGAGGTCACAGGGCAGATCGAACTCCTCGTGGTTTTTGTAAGACCCGTCAGACGTCTGCACCACCAAACCTTTCTGTGAGACCAAGGAGAAATCAGTAACCACACAGGCGCAGTATTGCCATTGTTGCCAAATGTGTCATTACTCACCAATGACCCAAAGGTGCCGATTGCTACATTGTATCAGTAATAGAAAAATACTTTTCAAACACTGGATGACTTACTTCCATAATCACATTGTCCCTATTCTTTGACAGTCTCTTGATTTTCCTGAGGGCCTTGTTCCTCTTCCTCAAAACTCTCAAAGGGTTAAATCCAACCTGGAACCAAGCAAATGTTTATATTCAGGTTCTATACTAACAGTTACTAAAAAATGTGGAGGTATGTCACATGTACCGCCTGTGCAAGCTTGTCCCTGAAGAACTCTATGTTGGCAAAGAAGATGGGCGAGGACATCATCATAACTTTCACTCCATTTGGTTCCACTACCTGCCATAATAACAATGGCGTAAAATGAAAATCCTTTCAAATTCAATGAGTTGTAACTGTAATGCAACTTGATCCATTTACATGCAGGTAATCCTTGCGATTCCTGTAGAGTTCGGTGCCGGGGATGTTAGCCAAGAGGGAACAACAGGGACTAGTGGAGAAATGGAGAGCGTTTAGGATAAAACATTTATACAGGATCCAGTGTAGGATCCATAAACAGCACCGTGAAATCAGATGAACATGAAGATGAAAGCAGATTGGTCAGGTGCGGTTCGACCTAAATTTCCTTGGCTGCGTCATAAAAGACTTTACTAAAGGGCCGTAAACTCCTGTCATGTTGTGGCACACTGGCAGGTTATATGGTGGCATTAAACGAATTTAAAAATGACTGCTGTTCAAATGCACATGACTGGTTCACTTTGCCAGTTAACCAGCTGATTTCACATAACTCATAACTTGCATGATTACAATTGAATTCTGAAGACAACAGTGAGCAGCTCCAGCCCCAAGCCCACCGCCAGACCAATATCCAGTCCCAGCAACGTGGCACCCAGGCATGTTCCCACCCACACAACCTGCAGGGATACATCGAAGGTCAAACCCTGGACTGTAGCCCGTAAATAATCGAAACAAACGCCTAGATTAAACTGTGCCATACACATTCTGGTTTGTCTCTCCTCCACAGTTGTGGGATTTCTCTTAACTGCATCAGCATGCCCTTCAGGTTGACGATAACCAAGGCACCCAGGACAGACTGCAGTCAAACCAAATATCAATTGATTATGAAAGGCGTGTACATAAATAAATGCTGTTAACATGGATATTGGCAAAACAAGTGTCACCTTGGGAAGAGGCTCCAGCAGGAAGCCAAGGGCCAGAGTTACGATCATCGCCATCAAAGCCGAGATCAGCCCGGCAACCTGCATTTAAAAAGTAGTTGTGTTTCATTTTAGGATGTTAGTGAAAGGGATCAATGTGATATAATCCACACATAGGAACCAGTTACTATTTCCCGACCTGTGTTTTGCCTCCAGAGCTCTCCTGCACAGCGCTTCTGGAGAGTGCTGTGCTGGCTGCAAATGCCCTAAAACTTGCACCGAAAATGTTGCTAACCCCAAATGCGATCAGCTCCTGAGGATTAAATGTTGATGAATTAGGTTACCTCTCTTGCAAACAAACAAGTTGAGAAATTCTTTGTATGACTTTATACAATCATAACCAAAATGTTGATTGCTTGAATTCACTCTGCGTCAGTCACTCATTAACCTGTTTTCCTCAATCACACCAAGATGTCAATATACAATATGGCGTTTTTATACAGAGTTCACCTGGTTGCCGTCAATGGTGTAATCATGTTTGATGGCGTAGACTTTGGCCACAGAGAAGGCGACAGCGAAAGCCACTATGGCAATCGGAAAAGCATCCACAGCACTGTCCTGCCAGACCTCCACACTGGGAGCGATGGGACTCTCATACCTAAGAGGTACAGTAATCGAGTTTAATTATGAATTGTGTGAATTACATGATGGAACACCAGCCAGCAACATCACACTTACCCACTAACCATTTTTCCAACAACATCAATGCCAAAGCGCTTCTCAAAGTTGAAGCCGTATGACACCCCACAAGCTATGACAGTCTGTGAGGGTAGAGGAAGACAACTGAGAGTCTACATGTAACAAGACAAACTCCGTGGTCATCGTATCGTATGGTATGTCTGGTATCGGAGCGCATGTCATACAAATTGTACGCAATGTCATACTTCTTTTAATTGGGATTGTGGTGCGGTAAAAAACGTTATATGTATTATTAGTGTGAGGCTGTACACTAGGACTAGATCATTTTCATTATGATCTTAAAAAGCATAATAGAGTAGGTTAACAATAAAATGAAAAATAAATAATTCCTTCAATAAAATTTAAAAATTCACATTTTCAAAGCAGAATGAAATTTTAAAGATGGCCTGAACTAGTAACTGCCTGGCAAGTAAACAGTTTATGTGGTGCGTTGAAGATTCTGTGAAACCAATGTCTTACGGTTCCACTCACCATGATAACCTCTACAGGGATGGGAACCGGCAGGTGGGCTCTGTATCTGTCACTCAGATCCTTCACGATGAACACCACCACCATGATCACTATAGACATAACCAGGTCACAGATGTTCGTGGAGGTAATCTGGACGAATATTTTCTCAAGAGTCTGTGCAGAAGAATCAATTCACAGTTTGCTCAACACTTTTTGGCAATCGGACTAACTGTGTCCAACAGGTGGTTATATTTGCACTAACATATATGATGGCAAACGGGCCGCTGATCCCCGGAACAACCAATCCCAAGACGAACTTGAGCTGCGACACCAGGATTTGGATGGCAGCCGCTGTGGTGAAGCCAGATATTAGAGTGTCTGACAGGTACACGACAATAAAGCCTACCTGCAGAATCCCCATGGCAAGCTGCACGACACAGAAGAATAAAAAGAAGAGCACAATGTGAAAAGCTCATCCAAAAACATCCTCAAATGATTAGAAAGTGATCCAGATGAACCTGGAATATCCCCATGAGGAAGGTCACGGAGGAGGCCACTAGGACTCTGCGCTGGTCCTGGGTCAGGCCCTCGAAGCTTGTGAAGTTTGCATGCGGCTGGTCCTCCGGGACCAGACGGGTCACAACAGCACCAATCATGAGGCTCAGGACGGGGAAGGGTCCTGCAGGGAATAGGGTGTGGAGGTGTTTAAAGACAGCGTCAAGCCAATCTTATCTGGCCTTGTGCAAAAATGATAAGATTCATAGAGAATCTTCTGAATCAGGTGATATGTTTTTGCTTACTGACAGAAAAACCTGCAGAGATGGTTTAAGTCGATAATAGAGGATAGTTCAAAAACTCTCTCACGTTATACTAACTATGTTCTCATGATGTTTTTATGTCACGTACCTACAGATATGTGTCTTGAAGTACCAAGGAAAAAGTATATTACTATGGGGAAGAATGCTGCATAGAGTCCGTAGCTTGGAGGCAGTGAGGCCAGCAGAGCAAAAGCAAGACCTGGATGAGACCACCAGCAGTCGAGCAAACACACAAATAATGAACATGTTGTGAATATTCCTCAATATTCTGCCACATTGCAAATAAGGCCATGATCTTTTAGTTAACTTCAGATGCACCCTAACCCTGCTCCTCACCTTGCATTATGGCCACTAGCCCGGTGCTAATCCCCGACACCACATCGCCAATCAGCCACTTTTTAATTTTGTAGATTTTCATCCAGCCAATGATGGGCAGAAGAGAGAGAGCTGTGTCCCTGGTGCGCTGTAAGTCCCAGCTGGAGTTCACATGACAGATGAATACACTATAATGGTTACACACACACACACACACACACACACACACACACACACACACACACACACACACACACACACACACACACACACACACACACACACACACACACACACAGTGCCAAAAACGGTATAACTGGTTACATTTCTTACGTAAAATAGTCTCTGAGGTGGTTCAAGATGGTTTTGTGGACCCTGTAGATTTTCTCATGATCTTCAGCAAAGCTGTCCTCAGAGTACACGGGTCTGGCCACGACATACTGCTTCCTCAGAGTTACCATCTTCACTCACAGTCTGTGAAGTGAAATTCCAGTATACCACATAAGGCAGAGATATTATCCGGGACGAACCTTTGCCCGCTGCAGGACCCACCTACTACTTTTATGCACTCTGTGGCCATCCGACATTGGGCCACACAATTCTTGTCCTTCTTGTCCTTCCAGTATCAACAAGTTTAAATGTTGGCCCAATTTGCTTTTAAACAGTTTACAACCTAGCTTTTTAACAACCCTTTATTCACAACCCAGGGAAAAGACCGCAAAACTCCCTGAACTGTTCCTTCTATGTCCTTGGATAAAATTTGAAAATATTTGTAGGCTTGAGAATATATCTAAGTAGGTTGAAGGAAAAATGATGATTTTTGATTGATCCACCCCAGAGGGTTCATAAGATTCACAGTCAACTGAAAGATCACAGAGGTTAGGAAAAATATTTAAAAACAGTTTCCTTACAGGTTAAGCAATTTCCCCATAATAAATAATTTAGGCAAGCAACATTAGGCTTATCTGTGCAGGGGCATGTATTGTCTGTCTTTTCTGTCAAGACCTCATAATGTAAAGTAAAGTCTCATAATGAATAAATATTTCAGTTTGACCTCTGGATGAGCAGACATGCATCTGAGTTTAAAATGATACAACATTATCCGTGATTCTGCTGCAAATTAATTACCCAAGGAAAAAAGATATTTTTTAAAAAACATTTTCCAAAAGTTAATTTATTCTCATGTCATGAAAATATAACAATACAGCATGTAAAATATATTTGACCTTCAAAGTCTACAAATGCACTATATACAGTATAAAAACAACATCAGATTAGTTTCCTTACAGTCAATTTCGAATATGTAAACACAGATCGTCAGATGAAGTAAGTCAAGAACAGCATCTCATAATTCATTATATCAGTATATTTTACAGTGTCGTCTCTTAAAGCATTTATTGGTTTTGTGTCTTAATTTTCAGCCAGGACTTTCCTCCGATCGTCAGAACTTGGTTTCTGGGTTGTGACCCTGTGACTGCAGAGAAACTTGTTTTAGCATAATTTTACATTGCAAACATGTCAAACTTTGCTTAAGTAAATCATCAGGGCTAACTTATATCACTTTTTAGCTTTAGTCTGCTGATCGATGGGCTTTGACCCAGAATGATAAAGCAATACATGAATCAAAGGAGTTAATGTTTTCCCAAAAATCTTATAAATCATTGTGATTGTGGGAATATCCTGAAATAAAAACATGCATGTATCCGTATAAACATAACAAGACCCCATACAAGAGGTGTTCCAATAAAACTGAATACTCACATGTCTGTCTCTGATTCTTAACCTGCCCCCAGGGTGGTGAACTGTGACTGTTGTTAGAATCTGCAGAGCAGATGTTATATATTATACCTATGCACATATTCCACCACCTAAATATGAAATTGGAAAAATTTGTGTTGTGGCTCGTTTCCTCACCTTTCCAAAGCCTGATTTTGTCTCTGTGGGCTCTGGATGTTTCTCCAGGACATGGAGCATGGCGTCATGCAGTGTCAGGAAGAACATGGACGGCAGCACTTCATCGTCGAAGAAGCAACAGTGATGCAGTTTCTCCAGGATGTAAGCTGCAGGTGAGAAAGTCAAATGAAATCTGTCCCATCCAATGGCCAGCGATCAAAACTCAATCAAAGTTGTTTAGATCACAGGATAAAATCTGACACTTACGATCACAAGCTACGATGTAGACATCCACTTCAACCCGGATCAGCTCTTTTAGCGACTGTAAAAGGAGGTTTATGATGCTTGTATAGTTAGTCAGTAAAATAACTGTTAGCACTGTGTGTCTGATGGCGTGATGACTCACTGTTTTGAGTCCCTTGAGAGCAGAGATGTCCAGGAATGAGACGGCAGCAAAGTCCAGGATGAGGCTGTGGAGGTCCACCGGTGGCACGGCCAGGTTGGCCGGAAGCTCGGCGTTCCAGTCGATCCGCACCGGAAGGTCCTTGAAGTCAGTGGGGAGGTCCAGCTCCTCCAGGCTGCTCTCGTCCTCTGAGTCTCTGATGGGCCCACATGAGGTGTTCAGGAAGCCTTTCTGTAGTGGTGAAAAGTAGTCTTACATTTTGTTTTGTTCCCTCTCTCTTTCCTTTTGCAGCCGCAGGACGAAGTAGCACATGTACTGCAGTCTTAACTCAACATTTACATCAGATAACAGCAACAGGTTAATCTTTCTAGGTCAAGTGTGGGAGCAGAAAACTGCAGCACAAAATTTTGCATCTCAAGAGTCAATTGCATATATTTGAATAAGGTAATTGTACTTCTTTGCTTACTTCATTTACTGTATGTGCCTTACCTTTTGTACTACAACAAAAAACTCCCGATTACAGTCATGTTGTAAATCTCTAATACGAAGTTGTAAAACCAAAAACAATAAACACACTTCAAGACATACGGCCTGTCATATCATGTTTACACAACTACCGGTTCACTTTATGGCTATTATCAGAACAAGTGAACAAGTGGTTACTCACCGATGTCCACTGCAAACTGCCCTTTTTTAGAAGTTTCCGGATCAACCTCAGGGCCTTATTTCTCTTTCTCAACACTCGCAGCGGGTTGAATCCGACCTGTGAAGAGATCAGTGTGACGCAAATCAGACGAACAATGATGCAAATCAGGTCGGAGATAAGATACGAGTGATGTTTTACAACATGCTTTATAAAAGTGGGTTCTTTTTCTTTTTTTTGTTTTTTATAGCCTTTAACCCTGATTTTAAAGAAGTGTTTCAACCTTCATTAACATCTAAAACTAAAAGTTTGGATAATGAGGAATAGGGGATTCAAATAACTGACATCAATCCAACAATTGCCAGCCATGCGACTTACAGCTTCCACTAGCTTGCTCCTGAAGAACTCAATGTTGGCAAAGAAGATGGGTGACGGTATGCGAAAGATCTTCACTCCCTCGGGCTCATATATCTAGGAAGAATCATTGCAATTAAGCTTTTAGATAAACTTGGTTCCCTATAGAACATACATGTGATATAGACAGACGAAGCATTTATATGATCCAGTTTCAAAGAATTTAGTTTCAGAACCGTCAGTTCAGGATTTTTGTCCTTTGTGATGTCATAAAAGGAAGCAGTGATGTAGTTCCTCACCAGGCTCTGGCCAACTAAAGTCCAACATACTACATTATTCATAGACAGACGCTTGAGTTTCACCACAACCCCACCCTCATGTAGTTCTGTCTACATGAATCAGAAGTGGCATGGAGGCTGGAGCTTTAGCTCAAAACCAGTTGTCTCAGAGACAGTTCTGTCTGCATATGTTCAGCAGGGTAGTAAAACATTTCTGGATGGTCTTTCTGCATGAGATTTTAGACATACGATACATTCTCATTGCGACGACACTACATTATGGAACTTTAAATAACTGAAAATATAGCCGAAAACTGACTTTTTCACAGGACCGTTTTTCACAAGACTGAGCAAAATATTGCATCAGAGGTGCAGGTAGTGCATATGACTTTATGATATGATTTTTTCTCCAGATGACAGAAGACAAACCATCTTACATCAATATAGTCCTTTCTGTCTTTGTAGATGTCAGTTCCTCTGATATTGGCCAGCACACAGCAGCGCGGGCTGAAAGACATTGAATTAGATTAGATTCAACTTTATTCTCCGTGTGCAAAGTGCAGCTACAAAGGCAGTTCAGTGCTTTCAAATTGGAGCGTAAAGGAGACAAATCTTTTTAGGATGAAGTGCAGGTGTTTATATTTAACTGTGTTAATCATTTAAGACATGCAGATAAAAGAAATGCAATTACATTTTTAGATATAAAGTCAAATAGGTTTTAACATGATGATGGCAATTGCTGAATAACTACTAAAGATATTATTATATGTTTTATTATCCTACAGGAATCATTGTTGAAATGTCACAACAAACCGTCAATGAAGGGTTCTAATTCTACATACAAAAGATAATAAGTTTCAATGTTCTTGCTCAGGAAAAGGTAAAGAGCTGGAGTTCAGATACTTACAACTGGGCTCTGATGACAACACTGATTAGCTCCACTCCAAGGCCTGCAGCCAATCCAAGGTCCAGCCCCAGTAAGACAGATGCTAAGCAGGTAGCTATCCAGACCACCTGGACATGCACAAACAGTCATTGGATCCTGTAAAAAATCTCCAAATGCAAAATATTTCAGATCTTTTTCAGATCTCAAACGTACACAGTCCGGTTTGTCCCTCTTCCACAGGTATGGGATCTCTCCAAACTGCATCAGCATGCCCTTGAGGTTCACGATGACCACAGCACCCAGAACAGACTGTAGAAACATGGGGGGTGGGTGGGGGGCAAACATTTTACTTGGTCATTCGTTCTAGCAGAATGTTGGGTATGTTGAGGTCTGAGAGGAGGTTTACCTTTGGAAGAGGTTCTAGTAGGAATCCGATAGCCAAGGTGACAATCATCACTATGATAGCCGACAGTAACCCAGCAACCTAATAGTCACAGAGGAGACGTCAAAGTCTCATCATCTCAATATGTGATGAGTTTGACCATGCATATGATCCAAAGTAACAAGAATTGAAAAACAATTGAAATCACAACTGTTTGCTTTTTAGTGTTTCTAGAATTTTTCTGTTTATGCCACCACTTCAAAAGTGCCTTTTATTATGTAATATGGCTACTCTAGGTTCAAAACCTCTAAGAATGCCAAGACTCCACTCATATGCTACATGAATCATCTTTCTTTCTCCCCAATGCCTTCACCCAACCGGTCAGGGCAGATGACCGCCCACTGCGAGCCTTGTTTCGCTCTTTCATTACTTCGACTTAGACTTCTGTAGAAGCTTCAATGAAGAAAACTTAAGTGATAGAACAGGTAGAGCTACTTTGGACCTGTCCAAAGGTGAGGAATTTGTCTGCCAGCAGGTCTAAGTCTCATTAAATAACATAGTTTAGGTAAATGTACATAATGTAGATGTTACTGTAAAATCCAACAATGGGATTAAAATAAAAAATAGGCTTTGCCTCATGTTCTGGAGTTTTGTTTAGATTCAAATGTGGCTTAAAGTCACAACAGGGCATGTTTAATGTTCTAGTAGGACACAGATTCAGCTCTGAGCATGACAATAGCAGAAATGCATTTATATTTACCTGAGTCTTTCCTCCTGTGCTCTCCTGCACCGCACTCCTGGAAAGAGCTGTGCTTGCGGCAAAAGACTTAAAGGAAGCGCCAAAAATGTTGCTGACTCCAAAGGCTATGAGCTCCTGGCGAGAGTGAAAACACATGTTTTCCAATAAAATCATTGTAATGCAAACAAAACAATTTAAAAAAGGTCACATAATGTACAGCACCTGGTTTCCATCTATGGTGTAGTCGTGTTTTACAGCATAGACTTTGGCGACAGAGAAGGCCACAGCGAAGCCCACAATAGCCATCGGAAATGCTTCCATGGCCGTCTCCTGAAATATATGCATATTTGGGGCCACCGGTGGTTCATACCTGAGATGGTGCAAAGTGCAAGTAAGAAACACAGTTGTTCACTTAAAATTCCAATGTGTCCAGAACTTGAAGCACAGGTTCTTACCCCTTTGGAATTTGGCCAACGGTGTCGATGCCATATCTCGTCTTGAAGTCGAATGCATACGAAATTCCACAGGCGATGATGGTCTGAAAGTCGACGGAAAACTTTTTTAAAACCCTCACAGCTTCAAATATTAGTCATAATTTGACATCATGATTATTATTCCGATATTCCTGTCTTCAAAAATACAGTAAAGGTCTGCTCACCATTATGACCTCTATGGGGATGGGAACGGGCAGCTTGGATCTAAACCTGTCATTTATCTCCTTTACAACGAACACCACGACCATGATCACCAAGGCGATGACTAAATCACAGATATTGGTGGAGGTGATCTTCTTGAAGATAATCTCTAAGGTCTGAAAGGGTTAAAATGCAGAAAGGTTGTCCATATTCTCGAACTATGATAAACAAAACATCTCAGGACCCAAATGCTCTTACATAAATGATAGCTAGTGGACCACTAAGGCCTGGAACCTGCATTCCCAAGACAAACTTGAGCTGGGACACCATGATGTGGATGGCAGCTGCTGTGGTAAAGCCGGACACCAGGGTGTCAGACAGGTACATGACCACGAAGCCCACCTGAAGCATCCCCATCGCCAGCTGGAAGATCAGGTTGTAGGAGGTTCAGAAGCTGTGGTTAGAGCACTACCATGGAAACTAGGTGCACATTGGGCCTAATGAGTGCTTTACCTGCATGATACCGGTGGAGAAGGTCACAGAATAGGCTACCATCACCCTCTGCTCATCTTTAGACAGACCTTCGAACCCCGTGATGTTCATAGGTAGGCCTTCATCGGGCACAAGCCTAGTGACCACTGAGCCGATCATCAAACACAAGACGGGGAATGGGCCTAAAGGTAGAGAAGGTTAGAGTTCTGGCCTGACAGATTGCTGACATGCAATTTTGGGCTTGGTCTTACCCACTGAGATGTGTCTGGATGTGCCAAGGAAAAAGTAGATGATGACTGGGAAGAACGCAGAGAAGAGTCCATACCAAGGTGGCAGGGAGGCCAGCAGACAGTAGGCCAGGCCTGACATGTAGCATAACACACAGACATTTAACACTGTACATGTACACATGGTGCATATTTACAGCTGTGTTTGTCCTGACAGCTCACGTTGCACAACTACAACTACAATGACCCGTGGCCACAACACCGATCAGTGTAAACGCAGATAACGAAGGGGAAAGTCTGAGGTTATCTTCGGTTTATCAGATCTGACACGAGCGCTGGTGATCAAATGATGGCATTTAGAGTCTCGCAAAAACAAAACAGAAAGGTGATCAGGAGGGTGAGCTTTGCTAGTATTTCACCGAATTGAATTCAGTTTTATTTATATCCAATATGTTCTACAAAAGGCACTTTACAGGGTTTAAGACCGTACACAACTAAAGGTTCTACTGAATAAAACATGCTTTATGACCTTTATAAATCACAAGAGAACTGCCTACTTATTAGTCATTTATCACCCCATTTGACAAGTTACCTGGATGTTTGTAACCAGTGATGCTTCTAGATTTAGAGGGGGGGGGGCACTGATAAGTTTCTGGGGCAGGGGTGCTACACACGGAACCACTTTTCCCAAATTCACATTCCCTCTGTTGGTCCAATGGAGGTCAGCGGACCTCCATTGTTGGGTGCATGCATTCCTTCCACTGGTGTTGGCGTTTACCTTGCAGCACGGCGACCAGTCCCGTGCTGACCCCGGACACGATGTCACTGAGCAGCCACTCCTTGACCCGGTATATTTTAATCCAGTTGATGACCGGCAGAAGTGAGAGGGCTGTGCTCTTGGCTCGTTTAGAATCGTACCTGCCATAATCAGAATTTTATCATCATCAGTAAATAAGCATTCAACATCTTTTTGCAATTAGAACATGATGCACTGTGAAGCGCAATGAAAGAAGAGGTTGCTTACGTGAAGTACTGGCAGATGTGGTTCAGCATGGTCTTGCGGTGCCTGTAGACCTTCTCGTGATCCTCGGCGAAGGACTCCTCCGAGTACAGCGGCCTGGCCACCACATACTGCTTAACTCCCGCTCGCATCATCTCACCACTGCTGCCTTGAGGACCGATTGCTCCTCTCTATGTGGCTCTGAGATTATTAATCGCATTAGGTTAGGTGGAGGCTCATGCCTTGCCTTTGAGCATCACTAATCAAAGAACACTGACAGCAAACAACAAAGGTCCAGACTCCTGAGTAACAGGCAGGGACACATAAGCCAGGTCTGGATCTGTGCTGTCCTAGAAGGGGGAACGAGGGAGGTTGTCGGGCTTCATTTGAGCTTGAGGAGCAGATTAACACCAGAGAGGCTCATTTTTACATTTTACTCCCATTTTGACTTTTTCCAAGTTCTAATTGAATTGTTAGCAGTTGAATCAGTCCAGAAAACATTGACTTAAACTGATTTAGAACATAAATATCCACACCTCTGGAGCTTTTTCTCTCGCACAAAGGCTCAAAACACATACCTGACAGTTTCCAAATCTGCTTCAAACGCAAAGTATTTAAGTTTCTCTTCTTTGCCTTCCGTCAGCTCCTGAAGACCAAGTGGGACCTCAGGCGGGTTTGCCATCAATAAATGCCTTCTCGGCCCGCTTATCACGACTGTAATCATTAACAGCAATCATGATTAAGACCCTGATTCATGAACCTGCCCGACTCCTGCCTTATCCTTGACCATTGTTCTTGCTGATATCAGACTCGTAACTTTCGGTGGAGGCTCTCCGCCCCTGACGACCACTGGGAAGATATTGCAAGGATGGGGGCCAGAATAGGGAGGATGCGAACAGGACGCACAGGACAGGGCAGTCCATTCTTGTGAACTGGAAGTCAAGCAGCTTTTAAATGGGGGGTGGGGGGGGGGTAATTACAGGTAAAAATAATGCAGTGGTGAAAAAAGGTTTCTTGGCTTTAGCAAAGCGGGATTGAGGAAATCAGTTAAACGTGAGATCCATATTTCTAAAAACTGTTTATCCAACATGTGATAAGATACCTTGGTAGTTTGATAACTTGATTCCTGACACGAAAAGGAAAACACACAAGATAAAAAAACAACTAATGAGCGAACTTGACTGACCTTTTAACGTGTTTCTTCAAAGTGGAGAGAAGAGAGAGCGCTAATGGGAAAGAACTCTTCCTTCGAAGGCAAAGCATCCCCAGTCACGCTGATAACAGCAGAAACTGTAGGAGTGCGAGGTGTGTGTGTGTGTGTGTGTGTGTGTGTGTGTGTGTGTGTGTGTGTGTGTGTGTGTGTGTGTGTGTGTGTGTGTGTGTGTGTGTGTGTGTGTGTGTTTGGTGTGTGTGTGTGTGTGTGTGTGTGTGTGCGCACACACTACTGTAGCTGTTGCTCTCTGGTTTCAGTGCGTTCGGCTGGAATGCAAACATGAGAGGAAAGTGTGTGAATGCCCTTATTGAATTGTCTACTCAGAATTAGGCAGAGGTAATGCTTGCCCCTCGTTATTTTTCAAAGACCAAAAAGAGTTCAGAACAGGTTCATGGGAAAGTGGCGCTATATGGCAAAAACCTCAATGTATATGCTTATTCATTTGACTTTTAACCAATTGGCAACTTTTTTTACAGAACTCAACTTTATAAACTGGCGTTGTTTAATTTTACAGCTCGGATCAAATGGCTCAACCCCAGCTTTTGTTGTGTTACATCATGCAAGATGATAAGCAGCAGTATGATTGTGATCCGATAAATACTGGAAAACGATGCCCTGTCAGTTTCATCAAGGTCTGATACAACCGTCTTACGTCTAATTGTTTCCATCAGCAGGAGGAATATTTGTGTTACAGCCTGCGGCCATGTTTGTGATGCATTTCATCGTAACTCTACTGTACTTGCTTTTTTGTAAAATAAACACACACACAATGTATCAACATGTGAAGGCTATAACAAACTGTACTGTGTTAACATTCATGTGTTGTTGATTGTGGTACTTGCTGTGAGTACAGTATATGGGGTAGGTTGGCCTTATCATCTGCGTCTCAGACAGAAGAGAACATACTCTTATTACTGATTATTGCATAAAAATGTAACTAACAAGTGTCATTAAAATTTGCTTTGCTTTCTGTTCTTCAATAAAAGCTGCATATGTTAGAGAGGAGGAACATGTTTTATTAGATCAAAGTGGCAGTGTCCAAATTGCTCTGCTGCTGCCAGCACGTTGTGGTGATGAGAAACAAAGTGAATGTGAAGTAAGGAGCTACTTCCAGTCTCAGCCCAGAGGTTTAAAAAGCCTTTGGCTAATACTGTGCTTAATCATAACAGCAATGTTACAACAACGTCAAGTCCACAAGTCATCAAATTTCAGAAATGAATGAAGGTCATGTTAATGCAGTTCATTGTGCTGCTTTTTCAATGGATAAAGTTTGAATGAGACCTTTGTTTCCATTAATAATCGGCTTCATCCAATTCTGTGCGTATTTGGTTTATTTTATCACCTACTGTATACTGAAATCAGGCATCTGTGATGAATACCTGATTGTCTGCATCTGTATTTTGCCTACTGTGAGTCTTCTGTAAACAAATCTGTCAACTTTATGAAGCTCCTGCTTTAAATCAAAAATTTTGCAGCTTGTAGAAAATGGAAATCTTGTAATACCTTTACTACGTTATAAAACGTCTGAGACAGTGTTAATAGCACATATTGCTTCATTGTACATTGATATCATGAGGGTGGGAGGTTCACTAAAGTTTGATGAGTCACACTTAACAACAGGAAAGGCATTCAGCACAGCGCCACATTAAAAACAGGCTTCGCCATCGAACACACAAAACATGTAAAACTGAATATTTTTCAAAGTAATTGTACAGTAAAACGTTGTTTTGCAGACTTTCAACCTAAATTACTTATGTTTATGACTTTATGAAGACTGTAATTGTGTCAAAGGCAGTAAGGGATATCAACCACCTGTGGAGATAAAGCAGGCAACAACAGAACTATTTACCAATCTCTGATTGCATTTACAAAGATAACAGGTGTCATCAAAGAATATATGACCATGAACTGATAATGAAAATCTTACATCTCTGCATATAGACAAACTAGTTTTTCAACAATGGTTATTGCTTTGTTTTCAACCAAGGGATGCTACAGAGAAAGTGGGAATATTTGATTCAAAATGTCACTTAACTGTACTGTTGCAGGCAGGTCTCTCAACCCATAATAAGGAATGAGCATCTTTGAAGGTGATGTTTAAATATATTTCATGTAGTTTTGTAGCCTCGTCATCTGCGCAGACAAAGTACAGAGTGTTTCACTGAGGTGTTGAGAGAAAGCTGTTCATGGGAGTGTGTTTGCCTGTGTGGCAGACACACAGTGTATCAGTCATGTTCAAGGACACAGAAGACAATGTTCTGGCATTAGTTGAGTGGGGTCGACACCCAGACCTTTGAAAGTGTTGCCTGCAAGTGAATGCCGACAGGAGGTAAAAAGTGTAGCGCCTCATGTAGGTCAAGAAAAATTCATGTTCAGAGTAAAAAACAATTGTGTCTCTTTCAGATGTGCAATGTGTGTGTTGGTTAGGTTAAAATTATTGTTATAATGAACCCTACAAGAGGGTTACATGTCTAAAATGCTCCATTGTTGCTTGTTGTTGCTGTGCTTTTCTCTCTCTCTATCCTCTCACCCCAACCGGTCGAGGCAGATGGCCGCCCACATCCAGCCTGATTCTGCTGGAGGTTTCTTCCTCGTTAGAGAGGGAGTTTTTCCTCTCCACTGTTGCTGTCAAATTAAAGGCTTACTGTATGTGGGATTTGTTGGGTTTAGTTGTGTAAGGTCCTAAACCTTACCTCGTAAAATGCCTTGATATAATTTTGTTGTGATTTGGCGCTATATAAATAAAATTGAATTGAATTGTCTAGTTTAGGGTTACATGCCTAAAATAATCATGTTTTTCTAAAAGGTCTGTAATTTTAATTTCTCCCAAACGTATTGAGCCAATAGAACACATTATTATAATAATTATATATTATTCTTATTTAAACATTTTGTGGAATCCATTTTTTAATTAATGTCAATTTTGAGGGTGAAAACACAACACATCATTCTAATTTAAAAACATTTAACTTAATCTTATGGAAGTAGTGATTAGTTAGGTCAGGTTTGTGGATCACATTCGAAAAAGTGTTTATTGCCAGGTGCAGTAAAGAACACTCACAGTAACAGGACAGTTGACTTTCATTTTTGTGGGCATCCGTTTAGAGGCTTACAATAGGAAACATTGGTGTTTATTCATTTGCTACATGTCTAGCAGAATTCACACCTACAAAGTAAAGCAAATAAATTGAAAGTAAATAAATGTTGAAGATTAAAAAGGGAAATATGAAATATGCTGCATACCTGAGAACTCGTGTCTTAAAAAGCATTTGTTCTGACATTTATTTGTTTCTGTTTATCAGCCTTTTAGAGGCCGGAGCGAGACAACAGACACACACACACACACACACACACACACACACACACACACACACACACACACACACACACACACACACACGTGAAATTATTTATTAATTTTTACTGTAGTACTTTGTGTCGTCACAGAGGTAGATTATGTACACTTGCTTACCAATATATGACTTGTCATGTTAGACATTATCAGTTCCTGTTTGCAACATACCCATAAAAACGTACAAACATTTGTGAATATATTTCTTTCTTTCCAGGCCAATTTATATGTTTTACATTTATTTATTTATCTATTTTTTAATTTTTTATTTATTTATTTAAAGCACAATATCATCCAGCAACAGAAGCACATACAAGCTAAAAACATGTGCATTGTATTAATGAGCAGTCTTATGACTCAAAGAGGGAGTGTGATTTTAGGTAAACTGTGGCAATCAGGAAACAACTAGGGCCTTATTACAGTATTACTAATGTTATGATTCCAGACAGCACGTTTAACCACGTCTATTGTACAATTAATCATGTCTATAAATATATCAGGTCTATAAATAAATTAAAACCGTGAGCAAATAAAACCGGGAGCAATAATCACCTGACCTGACCTGACCTGACCTAATGCTGCTATTACTGATAACTGGTGAGGTAAATGTAAAGTACATCCACTGCAGAAACGTTTTGAAATTAAACAACAACACGTTTCATCGACAGTCATTGTGTTCAAATGTCAGCAAAAATTGATTGGCAGCTAAAACCTCAGTGTAGCATGTACAAGTCCTAAATGCAGGCTGAATGAACGATTATACCATAAATACTTGGTGGATGAAGAAGATTAGACTTGGCTGATGAAGGCATTTGGAGAGTAAATACTCACAGACAGCTCACTTATGATTGTACATGTACATATACATTGGACATGTTAACAAGCAGGTTGAAAAAAACCCACGTATATAACAACTACTGTATTTACAACCTGCAGAATAAGGTGCACTTAGTAAACATCAATATGTACAATATCAATATTACAATATTGTTTTTATAGAACAGGGTGAGCAATTCCAGTTCTTGGTTTTTTAACTTTCCCAGCTAATTCAGGTGTGTCAGTTGGCTTTTCCAGCTACTGATTCACTGAACACACCTGATCAAGGTTATCAGTATTAGCCGTTGCAGGAAGACTGGGAAACGGGGCTGGTGGCCCTCGAGGATGGAAAATTGCCTACATGTGCAATCTAATCTATCCGTGAAAAGTCAGATCTCTAATAAATTACAGCTGAGGTTTACATGTACATGTACATACGAGAATAATACATGGAATGCAATAATACATACTAGATTAGCTTTTAGATTTTTTGCCTAATGTAAGTCTTTAAAATGTGTAACGTTTTCAAGGTTTGTTATTTTTCATTGCAGTGGCATGAAACATAATAAACAATGGCAATATTTTAACATGAAACGTGTTTTGCTTTTTGCCTATAATACGTGTTGTAAAAGCTATATTTCCGTTGTTAATATACTTTTACGGTTTAATGTGAAACAATTTGTGGTCATATAACAGGTTGGTTGGGAATTTGCTGCCCTCTACTGGAAACAAGGCGTTATTACAGACCAACCGTCGAGTTTAGTGCTTTTATTTTTAACGGTTATGACTTTTTTAAGACCATGTGAGAAGAACCACGGCACAGGCGGAACCTCGTGATCGACTGACGTCAGAGTAGACTGAGGCAGATTTGCCTTCGTCATACTGGTCCCTGACTGCAAGCGGCCACAGATCCAAAACAAGCAGAGCTCTCACTCCAGTATCAGCTATAGGTACATATTTTGAAAATGAACTCTGACCCCTTACAATACAGCAAATTAGGGCAGAAAGACTGCAGATTATTTATACATAATTCATCCAGGTGTCAGATGACTAGAAATTTGCATTAAGGAACACATATGTTGATGTTAAGACTTGGATTTAAAAAAATCAACAAACATAATAACCTAACAAAACCATTATCAAAAATAAAATAACCAAATAACAGTGGGAGCGTACAAGAAATGTGGCACAGAAAGTCACGCTCTTTCGCTGATATAAACCCATTTAAACCTACAAATCACAGAACGCATGCGCGGAGACGCCCCCCGTTTGTGGACCGGAAGATCAAACGGAATTCACCAGAGGAGTTCATCGTTTCAAAATAGACGATCTCCAGCGTGGCCATAAGTGGATACTGTTGTCTCCTCTTCAAAAGAACATTGCCTTGGTTAAACTTCAACTCGGGGTCAGTTTGAGTTTTATTCTCCTTGACGCCGGCAGCATCCTCCCAGGAGCTGGAAAAGGACGGAGGTAAAGTGCCTTTACGAGCATCTCCGCGATAACACTAGCTTAGAGGCTCATGTGCGGAGAGTCTGGAAAGGCAGTGTTCTGTCACAGCGAGGTACAACTAAGTTGACCGTGACTCCAGGTTCATATCCGACAGTCAGCGCAGGTATTTTTGATGGTTTATGCGCCACAATAATTTATTAAGTGATTTTTATAACAACGTGGCACTGGCAACCTACAGCTATACGAGGAAACGGGGGAGTGAGCTCGTGCCTGTCAAGTCGCTCGTGCGTCAGTTGGTTTGAAAATGAGAAAACCGGTGAGTCGGGTCCGAGCAGTATTAATGTAATAAATAATAAAATAAGTGAAACAAACTTAACCAACGCGTAGCACGAAAATTAGTAATATTTCCCCTAGGAAATGGAAATATTACTAAAACATTTTATTCAAAAATTACTTGACATCATCTACTTATCTGACACAATTAATTAATTAACTGAATCACAACATGTGACAACTCTCATGAGAGAATTCAGTAAATGAGCGCAGAACAATCTGCTACACGTCTGTTTTTTAGGTTCTGCGTGTTGAGTGTGACTTCCTAAATCACACAGTTGTATACAAAATATGAATTATTAAACAACAGGTTTTCTCTATGAATGAAGTAACCTCAGACAGGAGAGATGTTGACTATAGAATCACCAACGTATAGTAACTATGCAATGATGAATGTTTGACTCAGGCAATAGAGCAGTGTTAACAATGCTCTGCTCCTTATTAATCAACAGGCCCAGCAACCTCATGCTGATTCTGTTGTGGCTAATCTGCATGTGTATTTACATGTTGTGAAAATGATCATTGTCAGATTGTTTCCTCTCAACCAGTCGTGGTGTTCCTCTGACTGACATCGGAGTGATGTTATGGTTTTGTAGAGCAAACCCGGTCCAATACTTGATCACGTGCACTGCAGCTAATGTGCTTTCGTAACTGAGTGAACCTAAAATATTTGTTAAAATGCAACTGAGTCAAGTTTACCTTGTAAGTTCAACTGATGTCTCTTATCAGCTTAAACACACAGACCCGCTTGGTTTACGTCACTATCTCTTGGTATTGTTTGAAGGCATTGCCCCAAAAAGCAAGCAAAGTTTGCATTAATATCTGTCTTGTCCGTCTCCTCATCCCTTCTTTTGAGCAGCATAAAGAAGCGCACGCACGTTAAAGTGAAAGCAGTTACTGCAATGACCCAGAAGAGATAATCACCCTGACTCAGCACATCTAGACCTGCTTCCTCTGCCATGGAAGAAGTGACAGACAGTGAAGGCGTGGCGGCCAGCGAGGATCCAGAATCACCGCTGACCTACAAGGTCGACCGCCCGGTGTATGATGAAACCTTCATCAGGCTGCAGCTTCTCCACCATAAAGAAAATTCCACCACCCTGCGAGAGAGGCTGGCAAAGCATTTCCGGTATGCCTGAAAGGAGCAAGTTTGGATTCTGTTGATCCTGTGTGTAGGGACCGATTATCCACATGCAAAGATGAGAAAGGAATCGGTCTATACAGAATTCTGAATGAAGTCAATTTGCTTTAAGTGTCTTGTAAGTGGCTTTTCATAATTGCATCAAATCCAGTCAAGTATCTGTGAGAAATATTACAATGACTAATTATTATATTATATACCTATGCTGTCCTTTTATTTGAGTGTGTGTCTAGTTCGTGATGGTTGGTTTCTCTGGTTCTCTGCTCACACTCTGCAAGCACACAACAGGAAGAATATGTTAGAGGCAGGTAGATAATGAAGCGATAGGGCACAAGTGACTCACTGGCGTTACTGTGTGTTTTTCCTACAAGCTGATCTTGTCTCGTTTCAGATGTTCTTCACAGAGGGCCAAGGCTGCCGTTCTCAGCTGCCTGCCTATCCTGACATGGCTGCCGTCCTACCCAGTCAAGAAATACCTGTTTTCAGATGTGGTCTCAGGTCTCAGCACCGCGGTCGTGCAGCTCCCTCAAGGTACAGTAAGTGACCAACCAGCCCCGCTGTGTTGGCAAATGGCTCTGAGCTCTGTGTTCTTTACCTAGTGTGAATGGGCCAGCTGCCACCCCCCCAGGGGCTGCTGTGGACTCCACGCTTTGTTTTTGGATATCTGTGGCGCCAATGTTACTGTGCAATGGCTCTGTTCTCGTGTCTGCTTATTTTGTTTTCCATTTCTTCCCCCAGGTCTCGCTTACGCGCTGCTGGCTGCCGTGCCTCCTGTTTATGGCCTGTACTCATCGTTCTACCCCGTGCTGCTCTACACCTTCTTTGGAACCTCCAGACATGTATCTATAGGTGAGAAACAGCTGTTAACACCTAGGATCAGCTTCCACCCAGTGTGGAAACACTACATGCATATTGTAAACATCACTCATTTCCCCAAAACTATAATTAAGTTATTTAATGATGCGGTTATAACTGATGTGATAAAAGCTATGAAATCTCTACAATGTTGCTCTTTCAATACCTAG